>NW_021136627.1:0-2918 GCF_004193835.3 Ostrinia furnacalis | reverse complement strand
TATGGGGAAAAGTTTTTTTTGCGACATGGGTGTCTTTAAAGTTAGTGACAGACAGAAAGAATTATGGCAGAAAAAAAATAAAAATGACGTTTGGTCGCATATACGACCCAGATTATGGGAAAAATCCGAAATGTCAAAAAATCAAGATGGCGGCGGCGTGGGCGGCCATTTTGTAAAAAGTTGAAAATTTCGAAATTTTGGAATCCATTTTTCGAGTACATGGCAACATTTTGGAAAGTCGAGTTGTATAAGGCGGTTGTGTGTCCTATCGAGATGTTTCGCTTGGGTGAAGAAATTTCTCCAGTGTTGCCATACCTTAGGAGATTTGGTCCAAAAATGTCGAAAGTAGAAATAACGACTTTCGGTCAAAAATTCGGATGACGCCTCCTGCAAAGGGGTCGTGCAAATGACATTTGACAATTTTTATCTCGATCACCTGGCAACACTGGGAGCTACGGGGAAAAGTATTTTTTTCGACATGGGTGTCTTTAAAGTTAAGGACGGATAGAAGGAGATATGGCAGAAAAAATCCAAAAATGGGGTTTGGTCGGTTATACGATCCAGACTATGGGAAAAATCCGACATGTCAGAAAATCAAGATGGCGACCGAGTGAGCGGCCATTTTGTAAAAAGTTTCAGATTTCTGATTTTTCAAATGCATTTTTCGGGCAGTTGGCAACATTTGGGAAAGTCGAGTTGTATGAGCCGATTACGTCGTTTGTCAAGGAGTATCGTTTGGGAGAACTAAAATTTCCAGTGTTGCCATACTTTGAGAGTTTTGGTCCAAAAATGTAAAAAATGGAAATAACGACTTTCGGTCAGAAATTTGGATGACGCCTCCTGCAAATAGGTCAAACTAATGACATTTGACCATTTTCATCTCGATCACCTGGCAACACTGGGAATTACGGTAACACAAAATTTTGTGACATGGGTGTTTTTAAGGCGTTGCTCCTCGGGACTGGGTGAAGTTAGAAAAAAAGTAAAAATGGGGTTCGGCGCGGAAAATGGTCCAGATTAAGGCAAAAATGCAAAATTTTGGAAATCCAAGATGGCCGCCAAGCAGTTACCCATTTTCCAAATGGAACTGAGTTTTCCATACAAATTGTATGCAGGGGGGCTTGGCTAACGTAGAAAAAGGCGAGGCCCAAGGCCGAGCGATAGTTTAAAGCCTGTGAGTCGCCATAGATTTATTTTTAATGCGTCAAAAAAGGACTAGAGCCCAGTGACAGACAGAAAGGCGAGGCCGAAGGCCGAGCGATGGTTCAAATCCCGACAGTCGCCATAGATTTACTCGTGTTGCGTCAAAAAAGCACAAGAGCACCGCGACAGACAATAAACGCCTTCTGTAATTTTTGCGAGGCCGAAGGCCGAGCTCCGAATGCGAGGCCGCAGGCCGAGCGCCGCGTAGGGCGAAGCCCGGAGCGGCCAGCATCGCAGATCTAGCTTTTGTAGCCCGCGTAGCGGGCGACCAAAGCTAGTCTATATTATATAAAGCTCGATTACCACTCACTCACTCACTCACTGATCAGGGGTATTTTTAGGGTATTTAGAGGGGAGAGGGGTAAAATTGTTAGTGTTTGTTTTGAACTAGATTTTTCGACTGCCAGCTTTACTGGATTTTTTGAACCAAAAAACAAAATGGCGGCACTTTTTGAAACACAAACTTTTCTGTCTTTGGTCCTGAATTTTTTCTTTTTTGGTGGTTTGTTGGGGTTGCCAAGGTGTGTTCATAAATGTGGGAAAAAAAACGAAAAAACAAAATGGTCGCGCCGCCATCTTGGATTGAAAATGCGATTTCGAGGTGTTTTTAGGGAGGTGTCATTCCGAGATGCGTCATTTTTTTTAAAACTTCTTGTGAGTTTTTGTGACGTATACAGGGTGGAAACGATAAGTGATCTCACTCGATTATTTCTAAACTATACAGGATATCGAAAAGCTGGTTACTGATCCTGAAAGTGCTTTACTAGCTCTATCCAACGGTACCAATAAAAGGTTACAGAATAAACGGGATCTATCCGAAAATTCAATGTTTCCAGCTTCCATACATTTAGTAAAACCACATAATATTAAAAACTATTCAAGATATTAAAAAACTGGTTATTAATCCTGAAAGTGCTTTACGAGCTCTATCCAACGATACCAATAATAGGTTACAAAATAAACTGGATCCATCCGAAAATTCAATGTTTCCAGCTTCCATACATTTAGTACAGCCACAGTCATGGCACTCGTGTCATGATAATATTATAGCAAGTAAAGCCTAAAACCAATGTTTTCAAAGAATAATTTTAAATAAGAATGCAATTTACGAGTTCATTTTAAGTGTTTGTTATTTAATAAAAAACTTAATAATTTAAATATTGTTTGGCTGGAATACATTTAGTATGGAGGCTGGAAACATTTAATTTTTGGATAGATCCAGTTAATTCTGTAACCTATTATTGGTACCGTTGGATAGAGCTAGTGAAGCACTTTCAGGATCAGTAACTAGCTTTTCGATATCTTGTATAGTTTAGAAATAATCGAATGAGATCACTTATCGTTTCCACCCTGTATAGTCTGCTTCAAGGCCACATTTACAGATTATCAAAAAACAAGATGGCGGCTGAGCCGTCGGCCATTTCGTTGCGATCAAAAAATTCACAAACTTTGGTAGCAATTTTCCGGCAGATGGCGACACCGGAGTGGGGTACAATGTTCCGAGCGATTGTTGGTCTGTTATTCGAGTGTTGCCATGAATCGGTTTTGGAAGAAAATTTTCCACCACGGCCCCGGATAGTAGAAAATGGAAATTTCCAAAAATTCCAAAAACTTGGTATGCAGTTTGGTGACGTTTGGGGACCCGAATGACATTTCACCATTTTTATCAAAAAAGTCTGGCAACACTGAAAGTTATGGGGAAAAGTTTTTTTTGC
>NW_021136626.1:0-66183 GCF_004193835.3 Ostrinia furnacalis | reverse complement strand
AACATCCAAGTTCACTTTTGAGGTAAACGCAGATTGCTCATTCTTATAAAAATTAGTACAAACGAACAGTTGGATGTCTGTCATTGGGCAGATTTCAAAGTATATCCTACTAATATTATAAAGGCGAAAGTTTGTGTGGATGTTTGTTACTCTTTCACGCAAAAAGTACTGAACGGAAGAAAGAAAGAAAATACATTTATTTGGCACACTAGAACAACAAATTACAGAATATTAATACGATAAAAAAATTAATTTAAAAATTATGCCAAATAGGCTATAATTTATGCCAATCTGTGGCACTAAATTTCACGCGGGTGAAGCCGCGGGCAAAAGTAGGTTATAAAACCTATAATGAAACTGAGAAAAATATGTGAGTCAAGTTCTCAGTTTCAAGACATGATACGTTTTAGCAAAAGTTTTAAAGTTGTAAAATTAAATTCTACGCGCGGTGAAGCCGCCAAGTATAAACCCTCCGTGATAGTTTTGACTTGCCCCCGTACCAGGAACGAAGCCGGTCCGCGTAGNGAATTTTGTTCAATGACCCCAAGCTCACGGACCAGGCTTTAGTGCCTGTAATTTGTGATCGTGTAAAACAAAGATACCTTAATAGACTTAGTACCTCAGTTATAAAGCCATAAAAGTTGGCTCAAGCGTAACTACCTACTTTTTGAAAAAGTTACTCTGGATCCTTCTAAAACATATTAGTGGGGTAAAAACCTTTCCTTTAATGAAATGAAGTTTAGAACCAGGCTTTCAAAGTGCCAATATTGGTGGGAAGTGGGGATGCATACGTTTGAAAATGCTTGTCGCGGGAGGTGCGATTTATTTGATGACAGCGGCACTGACTGGGTAAAGCGCTAAAGTACGGCCAACTAGCAGCGATACGAAAGATCGATACGACTGTCGAGTTGACAATCTATTCTGTCTCTTCCTATCTTGTGTATAATCTGTCGTAACGTCTCGTTCTTCCGCCAAAATATGTCAAAGTCATGACGGGTTCGTCAACATTCGGACATCCATTTTAATATAGTTGTTACAATTCACGAGGGCGAAACTGTTACTTGTCGGTTCTTATTTTATTATTCCGATATTATATTTAAGTCTCTCTATGAAAAAAGGGGTATACACCGGGCACACAGTCTATTATTCTCTTCATATTATGTAAATCTACATTATACAATAATTGAAACTATAACAAAATCAAAACATAGTAAAATATTTTTTTTTGCTTTGCCAGATATTTTTTAAAACTATATTGTCTACAAAAATATGTATTCTTAAAAGTTAGATTACATATTTTTGTAGACAATATAGTTAAGTTTGTACCCCTGCTATTCCTAATGACCATGACATTGGGTTTGTTTACATTTGGTATCGCTTCTCGTTGGCCGTACTTTAGAAGTATAAATAGGAAACGTACTCACCAGACGGGCGTCCGGCGCAACACGGCGAGCTGTAAAGGCGCGTGCAGACAGGCGGCGCGGGACGCTCTGCCGTCACTGCTGAACGCGCACCCACACTTGTACGAAGTCGCGCTACGTCACGTCGCCGATACCAGCCAAGGTAATTATTATCAGAGTAAATACAAATGAGTAGCTCATCTTCATAGAAACGCACGGGCGCGGTTTGTACCAACACGTATATATGCGGCGCGCACGCACACACTGACAAAATTTAGCGGGGATTAGCGAGGAGCCAGTCGTGGTTGCGCCGAATTTTGTCAGTGTGTGATACAAACCGCGCTCGGTGTGTTTCTATGAAGATGACCTACTCATTTGTATTTACTCTGTTATTATTGAGTATTTGACATCATTCCCAAATAATTCTAAGGTACAACTTTTTTTAAAAATACACTTTATTCTGATCTTGAAAACTTTAACAAATTTTAAATTACCTGTAAATTAGGATTTTTGGTTGCATTGTAATTGAAAAGTAGTTTGAGTTTATAAAATAGTGACGTCACAGGCTTTTTGCCATAAAATCTATGGAAGAATCTCGTTTAGTTTTAAAAAGAAATTCATTAATCAATTGATTGTTAGTGTCAAATACCCAATTGGCAATGATCAGGCCAAAGGTAGAAGCGAGTTTCACCCGGAATCCTCAACCACAGAGGAACTGGCTATCTTACCTCTAACTGCTGGAACACAACAATGCTGTTAACATAATTGTTATGGCGACAGACTTAGGTAAGATAGTGGTAGCTGGCCAGGCTGACTTAGAACAAGCCTTACCACAAACAACAAGCCCTATCAACCAGCCAACCAAAAAACCAGCGCCGTGGCCTTCGTCACCGTGGGCCACGGCATTTGCTGAGTGGGGTCCCGTTGCAGTGGGCATCTTGTTGGTGGATGGGTGGCACTGCTCAGTTTGCTCTTGTTTTTATTTTTTCTTCTTTTATTATTATGTGCCACTGTCATGTCTATGTAATTGCCTGTATTTGTGTGATGTCCGTTGTAATAAATGTATCTTTCTTTCTTTCTTTCTATCACGGACATTCCAGAAATAACTATAACCAAAAAATAAGATTAAAAGTTGCTTAACGGCATGCCCCGATTAATGCTGAGCGGGCCCCTATTTGACAGCAGGGCACAATGTTTCTTCTTTTTGTAATTTATGTAAATGTGATGTCGTTCTGTTTGTCAAATAAAACATTTTTTACTTTACTTTTACTTAACGATGTTTATAAAACTTTGCAGTGGAGAAGCTAGAGCCGTCGTCGATATCGTGCCTCGCCGTAGACCGCTGGCGCCCTCAGCCGCACGAGGCGTATGACGTAGCGTTCGACTGGTCCCAACGCTGCCCTCACCTGCTGCCGGCGCTGTTATTGAATCTCGACTATACGCCGCACACGTAAGATTCGTTTTTCAATGGCTAGACTTGTCCTCGATATCGAGAGCATTTTTGAAATCGGTACCTCTAGTACGAAAAACTTTCGAGTTCGTTTCGTTTGCGTATTCAAAGTGTCATCGAAAAATTTTGTATGAAAAATTAAACAGCACCCCCTATATTATAGCCGCCCTAGGGGGCGCTGTTTAATTTTTCATACAAAATTTTTCGATGACACTGAATACGCAAACGAAACGAACTCGAAAGTTTTTCGTACTAGAGGTACTGATTTTCGATTTTACTAAAAGCAGCGGTGCGTAAGTTTGGGGCTGACCGAATCGTAAAGGGGATAGTAGAGTTCGTGGCGCCACTCCTACACATATTTTAACTATTAACGACTAATGAGGTGAAAAGTTGCAATAGGTGCTGAACCGCACCCGTAGTGTGTGTCTGTAGAGCTGTCTATTGTACTATTTATCAAGAGTATTCGCTTACTCTATCATTGAATTGAACAGTATGACAGTTGTAGGTCTAGTGTTTAACTGACTCAGCCTGAGATATGGGCACGGGAGGGTGTTTTTGTGACGGTCAAACGTCAGCGAGACTTCAGATTAGTATGCTCTGTCACGTCATAATATGCCAACGTCACTCCTCTCGTGCCGCTCCCTCACCTCAGACACTGATTCAGTTCAGCGTTTTACTGATAGATAGTCTTTTGTTTATTCTATAACTAGCTTTCGCCCACGGCTTCGCGCGCTTGACACATACTAACTTCCAACCCCTGTTAGGGGTGGAGTTTTGTAAAATCCGTTTATAGCGGACGTCTACACCCTATAAAGAACCTACTTGCCAAATTTCAAATTGTAGGTGTTATGGTTTCTGAGATTTCGTGATTAATACCACTCACTGATGTATTTTGCGTTTATAATACTAGCAGCCGCCCGCAACTTTGTACGCGTGGATCCCGTTTAACCCCCTTAAGGTTGGAGTTTCGTAAAATCCCGTCTCAGTGAGCACCTACGTTGTAAAAGGAACCTCCAAGGAACCCCCATTTGAGACTTCTAGCACTTGTAGTTTCCGAGTCGTGATTTATTGTCACGAAATTGTCACTTAGTAAGCAATAAATATTTTGAATTTGAATTTGATGAGTGAGTGAGTCAGTGACCTTTCGCTTGTCACCTTATTTTTAATAGTTAAGCTGTGTTGTTAATGTGTTTTTTTGTTATGGTGACAATAAAGGTTCATTTAGTTTAATTTAATTTAACTAGCGGCCGCCCGCGACTTCGTACGCGTGGATAGCGTTTTACCCCCTTAGGGGAGGAATTTCGTAAAATCCTTTCTTAGCGGATGCCTACGTCATAACATCTACCTGCATGCCACAGCCCGATCCGTCCAGTGGTTTGGGCTGTGCGTTGATAGATCACTATGTCAGTCAGGCACCTTTGGTTTATGTATATTTAGGTACATTATTTCATTGCAGCGGAATATCCTTAGACGCGCAGCTAGGGCTGGGCGGGTGGCTGTGTTCGTACGTGCGATCCCTCGCGCCAGCCGAGCCCGATGACTGGTGCTGGCGGGTGCTGCGGGCGCTGCGCCTGCACCGCGCGTGCTGGGGGCTGCGGCCTGAGGCGCCGCCTCCCGACCCGGAGCCAGATGATCTGTTCTCGAAGGCATACGCGCTGATGCAGAGCTCGTGGGGACACTGCATACCTTTGGTGAGACTTGTTAAGGAGCTTAGGTCCTGCCCCTGCGTGCACCGCACGTGCTACGTGCTAGGAAGCGCTCGGATGCTCCGCCTCCCGACCCTTAGCTGGATGATTTGTTCTCGAAGGCGTACGCGCTGATGCAGAGCTCGTGGGGACACTGCATACACCGTAAGCCTGGTGTTTATTGTTTAAGCAGTATTGCATCGATTGAGTGTTCTGCGCAAGCTAAGGCCCCGCCCCTCGAAGACGCACGCGCACCTGATCTCCAAGGCGTACACGCTGCTGGCGAGCTCTTGGGGACACTGAATACACCGTAAGCCTGGAGTTTATTGTTTAAGCGGTATTTTGCATTGATTATTATTGCAGTGTACTAGGGAAGCTAAGGTCCCGCCCCTCAATTGAACTGTACAACTTTCGTGGCTGTGCTCGCACGTGCACTCTTTGCGTCTGGGTTTATTGTTCAAGCGGTTTCGCATTGATTGAGTGTTCTGCGCAGGCTAAGGCCGCTGCTGTTTGATTTTAGCAATAATCTATTCGACAACACCAATCAATTGACGTACTTTTAAAGCCCGGTCTGTGAGCACGTCGCGACTGTGCGACGGGCGCCCGCAGTGAGTGTGCGAGCGCGACAGCAACATAATTATG
This sequence comes from Ostrinia furnacalis, assembly GCF_004193835.3. Classification (NCBI taxonomy): domain Eukaryota; kingdom Metazoa; phylum Arthropoda; class Insecta; order Lepidoptera; family Crambidae; genus Ostrinia; species Ostrinia furnacalis. The sequence continues at coordinate 61,006 of NW_021136626.1, read as the reverse complement.
CGCGAGCGATAAGGATGGGTAGCTTGGGGTCATTGGACAAAATTATACGTGCTCGTAGACCAGACTATAGAACGGTCAAAACGAGACTCTCACATAGATTTTGTGCTAGTGACGTCCCTATTTTGCCAACTCAATTAAACTACTTTTTTCAATTACAATGTAACCTAAAATCTTTACAGGTAATTTAAATTAATAAGTTTTTAAGACCAAAACGAGGTGTCTTTTTTAACCGACTTCAAAAAAGGAGGAGGTTATATGTTCGACTGTATGTATGTTTTTTTTTTTTTCTATGTATGTTCACCGATTACTCCGTCAATTGTGGACCGATTTTCAAAATTCTTTTTTTGTTTGATAGGGTACACTTCTGAGGTGGTCCCATTGTCACCAAGTCAGGATCTGATGATGGGATCCTAGGGAAATCGAGGGCAACTCCCAAATTTTATAGGGACGTATATCGTTTTTCAAACGTTTTCTTAAGTTATTCAAGTATTTGCTCCTGGAAATCATCATATCATATTGATGAGCTGATGATAGAAGGTAAAACTCTTTAATGTTTAGGAGTTGGAGGATAATTCTTTTAATTTTATAGATAAGTATAGTTTCTAAAGTTATTCAAATATTAGCATTAGATAGTCATCATCTCATCATGATGAACTGGTCATGGTACGTACAACTCCTTAACGCTTAGGAGTTGGAGGATAATTCTTTAAATATTATAGGTACAAATAGACCAACAGTTGTATTTTTTCATGTTTTTAAGGTGGGCTGACGGTTTAAGGTCTTTTTAGGTTACCGATATGGTAACCTGTATTTTGTAGGGAATATTATTTTACACTTGACATGAAGAATATAGTCTCAATGTACTGCTTACCTTCAGTGGTAATACGTGGTATAATAATAAGTTAACTAAAAAGCAAGAAATAAGTTAATTTTTATAAAAAAAAAAAAAACCGACTCCAAAAAACATACACTAAAAAGTTGAAAAATAATTACTAATTACATATTTATCAAAAGATGTGATTTCGAATTATTGGGGAATGGTGTCAAATGGTATGTTTTGGCTGTTTTTTTGTAGATTTGTTCCTCGGGCGTGGCGGCGCTGTGTTCGCTAGCGGCGGCGCGCGCGCAGGACGCCGTGCACTGCCTGGCGCCTCTCATGCTGGTGCTGGTGGACTCGCCGGAGTCCGTCGCCTCTACAAGCAAGTATGCACTCTATTGTATACTATGATAAGATAAAAAATATTTTATTCAGCTCGGCAAAAATCGCGCCAACACAAACGTCATGTCGAGAAGCTGGTTTTTAACGGGAAACAACGCGCGATTAGGATTGCGCACTCCTTTGACCGTGCAGGTTTGTTAACGAACAGATTATCATGGAGATTTTATTTTTATGCAGAACAAGGCAGGTATTTGACCGCAATCACACCTGATGTTAAATGAGATGCAGTGTGGAATGGTGCATATCATTATTGTTGTTTGTTTTATGATGTGGAAATCATCGTGGGAGGCCTATGTTCAGCGGTCGACGTCCTATGGCTGAAGCGATGATGAATGTGAGTCGATCAGCTGAGCTTTATTGAGTGACGTAAAGTTGTCAGGAGACATGCCATTCTACTACTGCCTTCTCGCAAGCTACCACAAGACTTGCGGCTACGAACATGTAAAAATCAAATTATAATCATGTGACTGAGATTCTTTCGCCACTTCTCAGCACCAGCCCATATGTTGTGTCCCGAAGTGGTTAGGGCAAGCTATATTTGGGACGAGTTTAAACGCTCTTTAAAGGGCCTAAGTAGTGAATAAAAGCTTTGACTTTGACTTACATTTGCAGTTGTTGTGTCAAATGTATTGTTATTTTTGGTTATTTGTAGCTGTGCCTTAAAATAAAACAAATATGACCGCGTGCTATGCTCAGAGTTTCCCTGCGTGATTGAATCAGAAATGAGGAAATCCATAGGAAACCAAAGTGACTGACTCTAATCACTAAAATCAAGTGGCAATAGGCGAGGCACATAGCTCGCAGAGCTGATGGCCGCTGGGGCAGAAAAGTTCACGAGTGGCGACCACGAGCAATAAGACGTAGTGTGGGCAAGCCTCCTTCTATCAGTCCACCACTGATGATCTGGTGAAGGTTGCGGGAGCTGCCTGAACGCGGGCGGTGCTTCTGTGGTCTTTGTGGAAATCCTTGGGTGAGGCCTTTGTCCAGCTGGATGTCATTCGGCTGAAACTAACGACCGTGTGTGTCAGGTTCACAGATCTCTTCTCGCTGATACTGGGCGGCAGCGGGCTGGTGGCGCGGGCACTGGGCCGCGGGAGCCCTGGGGCCGCATTACTGGCGCGCCTGGTGCACGAGCAGCTGGCTGGCGACTCGTGAGTCGGATCCATATTCTGGAGCTTTCAACTTTCATGGTCACTAACATCATTATTATTACCAGATCATTATTATTACAGTCTAGATATTAGCACGTCACTACCTTGTTTAATATACCACGCAATCTTGTATACCCATTCTTATAAGATACACCATACAAGAATGCATGGTAAATTCAGTGAACTGCTCCTGAATCGAATGTACCTACTACTACTATTTCTATTTANAACTTATTTTAAATTACCTGGATATTAAGATTTTTGATTGCATGCAATTGAAAAAAGTAGTTTGAGTTTACAAAATAGTGACGTCACAGGCTAGTGTTGCCATACAAAATCTATGGAAGAATCTCGTTTAGTTTTAAAAAGAAATTCATTAATCAATTGATTGTTAGTGTCAAATACCCAATTGGCGATGATCAGGCCAAAGGTAGAAGCGAGCTTCACCGGGAATCCTCAACCACAGAGGAACTGGCTATCTTACCTCTAACTGCCGGAACACAACAATGCTGTTAACATTATTGTTATGGCGACAGACTTAGGTAAGATGTAGTGGTAGGTGGCCAGGCGGACTTAGAACAAGCCTTACCACCAACAACAAGCCCTATCACGGACATTCCAGAAATAACTATAACCATAAAATAAGATTAAAAGTTGCTTAACGGCATGCCCCGATTAATGCTGAGCGGGCCCCTATTTGACAGCAGGGCACAATGTTTCTTCTTTTTGTAATTTATGTAAATGTGATGTGGTTCTGTTTGTCAAATAAAACATTTTTTACTTATTTACTTTACTTTTACTTAACGATGTTTATAAAACTTTGCAGTGGAGAAGCTAGAGCCGTCGTCGATATCGTGCCTCGCCGTAGACCGCTGGCGCCCTCAACCGCACGAGGCGTATGACGTAGCGTTCGACTGGTCCCAACGCTGCCCTCATCTGCTGCCGGCGCTGTTATTGAATCTCGACTATACGCCGCACACGTAAGATCCGTTTTTCAATGGCTAGACTTGTCCTCGATATCGAAAGCATTTGTAAAATCCGTTCTTAGCGGTCGTCTACACCCTATAAGGAACCTACCTGCCTTTCATGTTTGTAGGTGTGATGGTTTCTGAGATTTCGTGATTAATCAGTAAGTGGTATTTTGCGTTTATAATACTAGCGGCCGCCCACGACTTCGTACGCGTGGATCCCGTTTTACCCCCGGTTAGGAGTGGAGTTTAGTAAAATCTCGTCTCAGTGAGCACCTACGTTGTAAAAGGAACCTCCAAGGAACCCCCATTTGAGACTCCTAGCACTTGTAGTTTCCGAGTCGTGATGATAGAGTGAGTCAGTGACCTTTCGCTTGTCACCTTATTTTTAATAGTTATAGTGACAATAAAGGTTCATTTAATTTAATTTAATTTAACTAGCGGCCGCCCGCGACTTCGTACGCGTGGATCCCGTTTTACCCTCTTAGGGGTGGAATTTCGTGATATTCTTTCTTAGCGGATGCCTACGTCATAACATCTGCCTGCATGTCACAGCCCGATCCGTCCAGTGGTTTGGGCTGTGCGTTGATAGATCACTATGTCAGTCAGGCACCTTTGAGTTATGTATATTTAGGTACATTATTTCATTGCAGCGGAATATCCTTAGACGCGCAGCTAGGGCTGGGCGGCTGGCTGTGCTCGCACGTGCGATCCCTCTCGCCAGCCGAGCCCGATGACTGGTGTTGGCGGGTGCTGCGGGCGCTGCGCCTGCACCGCGCGTGCTGGGGGCTGCGGCCCGAGGCGCCGCCTCCCGACCCCGAGCCAGACGATCTGTTCTCGAAGGCGTACGCGCTGATGCAGAGCTCGTGGGGACACTGTATACCTTTGGTGAGACTTTTTAAGGAAGCCCCTCGACTCTGAACCGTATTGCCAGTTCTTTAGGGCAGAAACTGCGTTAAGCGGACGCCCGCGCGGTTCCATACAAAGTGCTCCGTCGCAGGCACCCGTGCGGGGGACTTTCGTATGAAACTGCGCGGGCGTCCGCTTAACGCAGTTTCGGGCCTTAAGGCGCACGCGCTGATTACGAGCTCTTGGAGACACTGAATACACCGTAAGCCTGGTGATTATTGCTTAAGCGGTGTCGCATCGATTGAGTGTTCTACAGAAGCTAAAGCTCCACCCCTCAAGGCGTACCTAATTACAGAGGCCTTCGCGCTGATATTGCAGTGTACTATAGTCTGGTCTGTGAGCACGTAGAAATTTGTCCAATGACCGCTAGCTACCCATCCTTATCGCTCGCGCGTAATTATGTTGCTGTCGCGTTCGCACACTCACTGCGGTCCCGTCCCACAGTCGCGACAGCAACATATTTACGCGCGAGAGATAAGGATGGGTAGCTCGGGGTCGTTGGACAAAATTCTACGTGCTCACAGACCGGGCTTTAGGGAAGCTAAGGCCCCGCCCCTCAACTGAGCCGTATAAGTTTCGTGGCTGTGCTCGCGCGTGCACTCTCTCTGCGTCTGATGGCGGGCGCTGCGCCTGCACCGCGCGTGCTGGGGGCTGCGGCCCGAGGCGCCGCCCCCCGACCCCGAGCCCGACGATCTGTTCTCGAAAGCGTACGCGCTGATGCAGAGCTCGTGGGGACACTGCATACCTTTGGTGAGACTTGTTAAGGAAGCTTAGGCCCCGCCCCTCGATGACAGGTTCTTTAAGGCGTTGATTACGACCTCTTGGAGGCACTGTATACCTGTGGTAAGCCTGGCGTTTATTGTTTAAGTGGTATTGCATAGATTGAGTGTTCTGCGCAAGCTAAGGCCCTGCCCCTCAAAGGCGCACCTGATCTCCAATGCGTACCGTGAGCCTGTTGTTTAGGCGGTATTGCATTTATACGGTATAGGCGTACGCGCTGATGGAGAGCTCGTGGGGACACTATACCTTTGCTGAAACTGATGTTTATTTGAATGTATTCATTAAGAAAGCTAAGGCTCCGCCGGTCGACTCTGAATGGTATGACTTTCGTGGCTGTGCTCGCACGTGCGATCCCTCGCGCCAGCCGAGCCCGATGACTGGTGCTGGCGGGCGCTGCGGGCGCTGCGGGCGCTGCGCCTGCACCGCGCGTGCTGGGGGCTGCGGCCCGAGGCGCCGCCCCCCGACCCGGAGCCCGACGATCTGTTCTCGAAGGCGTACGCGCTGATGCAGAGCTCGTGGGGACACTGCATACCTTTGGTGAGACTTGTTAAGGAACCTCAGGCCCCGCCCCTCGACTCTGAACCGTATGACCAGTTCTTTAAGGCGCACGCGCTGATCACGAGCTCTTGGAGACACTGAATACACCGTAAGCCTGGTGTTTATTGTTTAAGCAGTATCGCATCGACTGAGTGTTCTACAGAAGCTAAAGCTCCGCCCCTTAAGGCGTACCTAATCACAAAGGCGTACCTAATCACAAAGGCGTACGCGCTGATATTGCAGTGTACTATAGTCTGGTCTGTGAGCACGTAGAAATTTGTCCAATGACCACTAGCTACCCATCCTTATCGCTCGCGCGTAATTATGTTGCTGTGGCGCTCGCACACTTACTGCGGGCGCCGTCGCACAGTCGCGACAGCAATATAAATACGCGCGAGCGATAAGGATGGGTAGCTACGGGTCATTGGACAAAATTCTACGTGCTCACAGACCGGGCTTTAGGGAAGCTAAGGCCCCGCCGACCCGCCGCCCCGTTGACTCTGAATGGTATGACTTACGTGACGTGCTCGCACGTGCGATCCCTCGCGCCCGCCGAGCCCGACAACTGGTGTTGGCGGGCGCTGCGTAGTACTAGCTACCTCGGTAGCTCGGTGTCATTGGACAAAATTCTACGTGCTCACAGACCGGGCTTTAGGGAAGCTAAGGCCCCGCCGACCCGCCGCCCCGTTGACTCTGAATGGTATGACTTACGTGACGTGCTCGCACGTGCGATCCCTCGCGCCCGCCGAGCCCGACGACTGGTGTTGGCGGGCGCTGCGTAGCACTAGCTACCTCGGTAGCTCGGTGTCATTGGACAAAATTCGACGTGCTCACAGACCGGGCTTTAGGGAAGCTAAGGCCCCGCCCCTCAACTGAGCCGTATAAGTTTCGTGGCTGTGCTCGCGCGTGCACTCTCTCTGCGTCTGATGGCGGGCGCTGCGCCTGCACCGCGCGTGCTGGGGGCTGCGGCCCGAGGCGCCGCCCCCCGACCCGGAGCCCGACGATCTGTTCTCGAAGGCGTACGCGCTCATGCAGAGCTCGTGGGGACACTGCATACCTTTGGTGAGACTTGTTAAGGAAGCTTAGGCCCCGCCCCTCGATGACCGGTTCTTTAAGGCGTTGATTACGACCTCTTGGAGGCACTGTACACCTGTGGTAAGCCTGGCGTTTATTGTTTAAGTGGTATTGCATAGATTGAGTGTTCTGCGCAAGCTAAGGCCCCGCCCCTCGAAGGCGCACGCGCACCTGATCTCCAAGGCGTACACGCTGCTGGCAAGTTCTTGGGGACACTGAATACACCGTAAACCTGGCGTTTATTGTTTAAGCGGTATTGCATTGATGCGGCATTGCAGTGTGCTAGGGAAGCTAAGGCCCCGCCCCTCAATTGAACTGTACAACTTTCGTGGCTGGGGTATCGCATTGATTGAGTGTTCTGCGCAAGCTAAGGCCGCTGCCACTTGATTTTAGCAATAAACTATTCGACACCACCAATCGATTGACGCACTCTTTAAACCGGTCAAAACGAAACCCATAGATTTTGTATGGCAATACAAGCAAGTGACGTCACTATTTTGGCAACTCAATTAAACTACTTTTTTCAATGAGGGTTTTCGCGATTGAAAAATCCGCCAGATGGCAATACGTAGACGTGAGGTCCAAATGCTGCATGATTGGTTATTTTTGACATGACATTGACAGATATGTCAAAATCCACTAATCATGCAGCATTTGGACCTCCCATCTACGTATAGCCATCTGGCGGATTTTTCAATCGCGAAAACCCGTCATTACAATGCAACCAAAAATCTTTACAGGTAATTTAAATTAATAAGTTTTTATAACCAAAATGAGGTGTCTTTTTAAAAAAGATGTGATTTCGAATTATTGGGGAATGGTGTAAAATAGTATATTTGGCTGTTTTTTTGTAGATCTGTTCCTCGGGCGTGGCGGCGCTGTGTTCACTAGCGGCGGCGCGCGCGCAGGACGCCGTGCACTGCCTGGCGCCTCTCATGCTGGTGCTGGTGGACTCGCCGGAGTCCGTCGCCTCCACGACCAAGTATGCACTCTATTGTATACACTGACTAAAGTCAGTTCGCCGAGAGTTGATAAATATTATGAAATGTCTTGCAATAGCGACTGTCGCTTAATTATCGCATTCTGTATGGCGGGCGTCGTTTGTCACAATGCGCACTGAGTACCATGGTACGAGCCACGCAGCTGTCGTCAAGCGCCCCGGCCGGCGGGCGGCGGCGGCCACAGCGTGACCACTTTTAGTAGATTTCTACTTTTTTGGTAGATTTGAGGCAAAGAGAACGATGATTTAGTAGTGCGAAATCGTTTAGTAGATTTTGGTAGATAATTTTTATTTTTAGAAAATTCTTATAAATGGTAGTCCAAAATTAAATTGTAACCGAGCTGAGAATCCAGGCCAAAAAAAAAGCCAGGCCAAATAATCTTCCAACTTTTTCATTATATCGACAAAAATAATAAGCGGGCCGCAATTTATAATGAGTTTAGAACCTCTGATATTTAATTTTTTTTATCAACACTCGGCGAACAGACTTTAGTTCCTTGTAGATCTGTTCCTCGGGCGTGACGGCGCTGTGTTCGCTAGCGGCGGCGCACGCGCAGGACGCCGTGCACTGCCTGGCGCCTCTCATACTGGTGCTGGTGGACTCGCCGTAGTCCGTCGCCTCTACAAGCAAGTATGCACTCTGTTGTATACTATGATAAGATAAAAAATACTTTATTCAGCTCGGCAATAATCGAGAAGCTGGTTTTTAACGGGAAACAACGCGCGATTAGGATTCCGCACTCCTTTGACCGTGAAGGTTTGTAAACGAACAGATTCGTTCGTTCGTTCGTTTCAGCCGAAAGACGTCCACTGCTGGACAAAGGCCTCCCCCAAGGATTTCCACAAAGACCGGTCCTGCGCCGCTTGCATCCAGGTACCTCCCGCGACCTTCACCAGATCGTCGGTCCGCTTAGCGGGAGGCGAACGAACAGATTATTATGGAGATTTTATTTTTTGGCAGGTTGTTGATCGCAATAGCACCTGATGTTAAAAGAGATGCTGTGTGGGATGGTACATTTATCATTCATCTTCTATACTTATAATAAATCTGTAGAGAGGTCAATTCTGTACATTAAATATATTTTCAAAATAACTATCAGGGGGTTATTAGTGATCGATACTGATGCCAAAAATGCAATCAGTAAAATTTTTGTCTGTCTGTCTGTCTGTCTGTCTGTCTGTATGTTCCTTATAGAAACAAAAACTACTCGACGGATTTTAACGAAACTTGGCACAATTATTCTTCATACTCCTGGGCAGGTTATAGGATACTTAGGAATTCCCACGGGAATGGGAATTAGCGGGAAAATCGTTTTGTATGAAAAATCTGAATCGCTTAAGTTAGATGCTTGAAATTCGGCATGCAGGTACTTTAGTAAACTTAAAGCTTAGTTACAAAAGGATATTGCAAAATTCCCACGGGAACGGGAGTTAGCGGGAAAAAACATTTGTATGAAAAATCTAAACCGCTTAAGTTAGACGCTTGAAATTTGGCATGCAAGGTACCTTAGTAAACTTGAAGCTTAGTTACAACAGGATATTGCAAAATTCCCACGGGAACGGGAGTTAGCGGAAAAAAACATTTGTATGAAAAAATCTAAACCGCGTAAGATAGATGAAGGGGGTAAAACGGGATCCACGCGTACGAAGTCGCGGGCGGCCGCTAGTTGTTAATAATAATAATCAATCGGGCGATGTGGAAATCATCGGGGGAGGCCTATGTTCATGGACGTCCTGCGGCTGAAACGATGATGATGAATGTGAGTCGATCAGCTGAGCTTTATTGAGTGACGTAAAGTTGTCAGGAGACATGCCATTCTACTACTGCCTTCTCGCAAGATACCACAAGACTTGCGGCTACGAACATGTAAAAATCAAACTATAATCATGTGATTGAGATTCTTTCGCCACTTCTCAGTAACATCCCATATTATGTTGTGTCCCGAAGTGGTTAGGGCAAGCTATATTTAGGACGAGTTTAAACGCCCTGGAAAGGACCTAAGTACTGAATAAAAGCTTTGACTTTGACTCACATTATGCAGTTGATGTGTCAAATGTATTGTTATTTTTGGTTCTTTGTAGCTGTGCCTTAAAATAAAATAAATATGACTGCGTGCTATTCTCGGAGTTTCCCTGCGTGATTGAATCAGAAATGAGGAGATCCGCAGGAGAACCAAAGTGACTAACATAGCCCGCAGAATCACTAAAATCAAGCAATGGCAATGGGCGGGGCACATAGCTCGCAGAGCTGATGGCCGCTGGAGTAGGAAAGTTCTTGAGTGGCGACCACGAGCCGGAAGACGTAGTGTGGGCAAGCCTCCCTCTATCAGTCCACCACTGATGATCTGGTGAAGGTTGCGGGAGCTGCCTGGATGCGGGCGGCGCTTCTGCGGTCTTTGTGGAAATCCTTGGGGGAGGCCTTTGTCCAGCAGTGGACGTCATTCGGCTGAAACCAGGCCTGTTCATCTCCGCGAGTTTACATCGAAAACAAAACACGCACGATGGCCCACCTACAGGATACTATTCAACAAGGCCTCACATACGAGCGAACATTGATTCACGCACGCGTATTCTTGTGTATGATGGAAGAAAATAAAGAAAATGGTGTACTAAATACTGTGCAGTATTTAACTGCCTAAATAATAATAAAAACACAGAATGTACTTTTTTAAGTTGCCTTAAGACACTGAGAGGTAAATAAGTAGTTAATATTATTCATGATAATTCATGCTAAATCATGTATTTCCTCCGCCATTTTCCGCAGTTTGGCACCTCACGTCACATCGTTAGACTCTTGAGACAGGCTAAATTACACCATATTGTTAATGACATTGAGCATACATTTTTTTAAATACCTTCGCGAAGTAAAACATCTGTACGTAGTACTTATTATTATTCTGTGCTGAAACTAAGGACCGTGTGTATCAGGTTCACAGATCTCTTCTCGCTGATAATGGGCGGCGGCGGGCTGGTGGCGCGGGCACTGGGCCGCGGGAGCCCTGGGGCCGCATTACTGGCGCGCCTGGTGCACGAGCAGCTGGCTGGCGACTCGTGAGTCCGATTCATATTCTGGAGCTTTCAACTTTCATGGTCACTAACATCATTATTATTACCAGAGTAAATACAAATGAGTAGGTCATCTTCATAGAAACGCCCGAGCGCGGTTTGTGAGTGCGCCAATGCGTATGCGGCGCACACACACACACTGACAAAATTTAGCGTGAATTAGCGGTGAGGCTCGGGCGTTTCTATGAAGATGACCTACTCATTTGTATTCACTCTGTTATTACTGACGGGATTGCTACTACTGTAAGTGTTGTGTGTCGAGAACAGTTGCGAGAAAATAGTGAGTTTGTGAACAGTGGTACGGGAGGCAATAAAAAAACTCGAAAGAGGGTAGACCGATATGTCTGCCCATAACATCTCACCCGCAAGTTTCCTCAGTTACTCCGTGACCATGGTGCTTAAGTAACAGTGCCGAAATATCGGAAAATCAAAATTAAGGTACATAAAATAGTAAGACACGGGTCTTAACGCGACGTTTATTAATGAGTTACATTATATACTCACGGCTTGACGTTTCGGCTACTATTTGTAAATTATAAAATATAAATTAAAATAAAAAAGTAATTATAAACATATGTAACTCATTAATAAACGTCGCGTTAAGACCCGTATCTTACTATTTTAGTTGAACGCGAAAGTTTAAAATCTTATATTAAGGTACATGGTAGCAATCCCGTCAGTAATAATAATTATATTCTGGAGCTGTTTGAAGCTGAACCCGTTATCTGAAAAGTGATTGAGTGAATTGCGCTGCTTCTTCTCAGCACTGGTCCATTTATTGCCGAAGCAGTGGTAGGGTTAATACAGGGACGTGTAAAAGGGCTTTTAAAAAGCTTCCTGCAAAAATACAATTAGTTTTATGAGTTTTCATAGAAGTAAACAAAGCAAAACAATTTCTACTCTTAAGGCTTAGCGCTTAAAGTCCGTTCTGTCTTTGTGGAGCCTCTTTTTCATGTTCACATGCGTGGGCTTATTCCATTATTCCCCGTTGACAATCCCCGTCAAAACAAAAAGTTCACTAATCCCCGTTAAAGCCAATTGGAGCTTATATTAGGATTTTATTTTGAACGTTATAAGTTCCAATTTAACGTTAACGAGGAATAGTGAACAAAAAGTTCACTAATCCCCGTTGACGGGGATTGTCAGCGGGGAATAGTGGAATAAGCCCATCCGTGGTATTGCATCAGATGCGGCGGCGTGCCCCACTCGGCGCTAGTCCGCGTGTGGATATGCGCGCTATGGCGGCCGGCGCCGGGGGCGGCGGCGCTATTGGACGCCGCGCTGCGCCCGCGCGATCTCTGGCAGCTGAACGAGTTCGCGCAGCACCAGGTAGCTTACAAGTGTTAGGTAGGAACAGATGCAGCATCGTTCGTACCCCATTTGGCGCTAGTTCCTGAGTGGTTGCCAGCGCTATGGCGGCCGGCGCCGGGGCCGGCGGCGCTATTGGACGCCGCGCTGCGCCCGCGCGATCTCTGGCAGCTGAACGAGTTCGCGCAGCACCAGGTAGCTTACAAGTGTCAGATAGGAACAGATGCAGCACGTACCCCACTCGCCGCTAGTCCGCGTGTGGATATGCGCGCGCTATGGCGGCCGGCGCTACTGGACGCCGCGTTGCGCCCGCGCGACCTTTGGCAGCTGAACGAGTTCGCGCAGCACCAGGTAGCTTACAAGTGTTAGGTAGGAACAGATGCAGCAGCGTACCCCATTCGGCGCTAGTTCCCGTGTGGATATGTGCGCTATGGCGGCCGGCGCTACTGGACGCGCGCTGCCCTCGCGCGATCTCTGGCAGCTGAACGAGTTCGCGCAGCACCAGGTAGCTTACAAGTGTTAGGTAGGAACAGATGCAGCATCGTACCCCATTCGGCGCTAGTTCCCGAGAGGGTGTGCGCGCTATGGCGGCCGGCGCTACTGGACGCCGCGCTGCGTCCGCGCGATCTCTGGCAGCTGAACGAGTTCGCGCAGCACCAGGCAGCTTACAAGTGTCAGATAGGAACAGATGCAGCATCGTACCCCACTCGGCGCTAGTCCGCGTGTGGATATGCGCGCGCTATGGCGGCCGGCGCTACTGGACGCCGCGCTGCGCCCGCGCGACCTTTGGCAGCTGAACGAGTTCGCGCAGCACCAGGTAGCTTACAAGTGTTAGGTAGGAACAGATGCAGCAGCGTACCCCATTCGGCGCTAGTTCCCGTGTGGATATGTGCGCTATGGCGGCCGGCGCTACTGGACGCGCGCTGCCCTCGCGCGATCTCTGGCAGCTGAACGAGTTCGCGCAGCACCAGGTAGCTTACGAGTGTTAGGTAGGAACAGATGCAGCATTGTACCCCACTCGGCGCTAGTTCCCGAGTGGGTGTGCGCGCTACTGGACGCCACGCTGCGCCCGCGCGACCTTTGGCAGCTGTACGAGTTCGCGCAGCACCAGGTAGCTTACAAGTGTTAGGTAGGAACAGATGCAGCGTCGTACGCCATTCGGCGCTAGTTCCCGAGTGGGTGTGCGCGCTATGGCGGCCCGCGGGATCTTTGGCAGCTGAACAAGTTCGCGCAGCACCAGGTACGGGACTATTCCCACCTCTCGTTCCCACCGCTGCAACTCCTGTGTAGCCAGGATCTACAGCTTGACCGCCAATAAAAACCCAACCAGTGAACGTCAAGTTCGTACTGGGGGAAAGTTAAACTGTCATTGGACCCCGCAACGAAATTAATCAGAAGAACATAGGAGGAGTTCGAAATTAAGGTAGCAGCACCAGGTAGCTTATAGCGCCAGAAAACGTTCATTCGTTTCAGCCAAATGACGTCCACTGCTGGACAAAGGCCTCCCCCAAAGATTTCCATAACGACCGGCCCTGCGCTGCCCGCTGCCGCTGCATCCAGGTTCTTCCCGCGACCTTCACCAGATCATAGGTCCACCTAGCGGGAGGACTGCCGCCCACGCTGACGTCTTCCGACCCGTGGACGGTTCCCAACTTCGCAGCACGTCTCTGTTACAATCGGAATAAGGTCGTGTTGAAACTCTTCGTGTGGCCGAGCTCCATTTTTGTTACTTTCTAACAGGTCTAAAATGAAATTATGTTGCTAAGACTCTAATTTACCGATCAATTGACGTACTTTTTAAGAGTAGGCGCACACCGTTGATTTTTCGTCGGCCGATAGTTCAGTCGGGCAGTTGATCAACCCACCACCACCCATGGCCATGCCAACCTTGCGGTTATAACTGGCCGAATCGCGGGAGATGCGCGAGGAACTGTGTCTGCCGTAGCAGGTTGCACTCTGCCGCGCGCAACGCTTGACTCCCTACAAATTGATCAGTATGAGCATGTATGGGAGTGCGCACACTACGCCGATTCGATTTGGCCGATTCTTCATACAATTTAAAATCGGGCACAACTATCGGCCAACTAAAAATTAACGGTGTGCGCCTACTCTAAAAATGTCAAAAACGATTATCTCCCATAGATTTTGTATGGCAATACAACCCTGTCACGTCACAAAACACACCTATATTTTGTCAACTCAATTAAACTACAATCACAATGCAACCAAAAAAAAGGTACCTAATTTAAAATTAATTAAGTTTTGAAGACCAGAATGATGATTGTGTCTTTTTAAAAAGTTGTGTGTGACTTGACTTAAGGTCCCATGTCCCCTAGACGGGACAGAGGGCGTCCACAACAGCCCTCCATCGCGTTCGGTCTCGAGCTTCGCGTTTGATCTCGCTCCAAGTCTTGCCTATCTTCTTTGCCTCGCCTGCCACACGTTTTAAAAGTTGTGATTTCGAATTATTTTGGAATGGTGTCAAATAGTCTATTATTTTACAATTAAATGGCAATGCCAGGTTTTGTATGGAAGGTGGCGTCTTTTTTTTTTCGCGCGGCCATCGACCAAACCGTGTTTTCCACACTGATGTCTGGAGCCTTTAATGGATGGTATTGTTGGTTTACACATACATACAATGTCACTATTTTGTTGCAATTTCTTATAAAACTTGCGCGCAAAAAGCAAATCTAGTATGTAAAATCATCTGTACCGTGAGAGAAGTACATCTAAAGAATGCTAAATGAAATACTGGAGATTGAGATAGTTAAGAGTTTATTGCTATATGTCGTAAACATAGCTGGGCATTAACTCGTTAATCCGTTAATCGTTAATTAACGAAGTTAACATTTCTATTAACGGATTAACTTTTAAGTTAACTTTAAAAAATGTTAACGGACTCGTTAACTTCCGTTAAATTATCCTAAGTCCGTTAATCGTTAATCCAGTACCTACTATTTACCAAAAAGATACAGCAGGCACGCTGAAAAACACTAGAAAAATGCGTTCTGACAAGTACGTTCGGGCTTCTAGAACTTCCAGAACCCAAAACAACAGTTTTTGTAACCAGAAAGAAACGATATAAAAATGCTATTTTTTATTTATTTACAAGCTTATACATGGTGGAATTATGTAATGGAGGGAAAGTACTCTTAATACTGCAGATAGAAAATTTTACTGAAAGAAAACATTCCTTTATTTTTGAAAAGAAAGAGAACTGCATTTAAGATTTTATGGATTTCCTTTAAGATAAGATAAGATAATCATATATTGTCGTTTCTGTGTAAGTACATTAGTTGTTAAAAATAATACATGCATGTCAAGGTATCAACAGAATTGTCCATTTCGGACGTACAATATATATTTGGTAGTATAAATTATTACATTAATTGGATTAAATATCATTTACATGTCAATTTTACAGTTGTTTACTTGTCATTAAAATTATTAATTGATTTCGGACGTTTAATATTATAGTAGTCATAAATTATTACATTAATTGGATTTAATTTCATTTACATGTCAATTTTACGGATTACTAATGTTTGGCCAAAAAACGTTTCCCAAATTATCACATCGCAAACAACGTTTCGCAAAATTTCATTTGGCAAAACAACTTATTGCAAACTTTTAATTCGCAAATGTCGATTTTGGCATATTATTGTTTAGCAAATTATTGTTTGGCAAAATACGTTTTACGTTTTAAAAATATTTCACGATAAACTATTTACCTACAAAATAATTTGATTGGTGCATAGAATGGAATACAAATTAGCTTGTGGTTATTATTTTGTTTAGTGGGTAGTTAATATAAAAGGACAATGTTCATTTCTGGCCTGGCGTGGACAAGCTGCTAATGAAAATATGAATTTGCCAAAAATTTTTAATTAATTTTTAAAGTATTCACTTAGTGTAACTTTGTATCAATTTGCCTTTATAAAAACCCATTTTAAATAGTACTCTAAGTGATAATTACAACTTCCTGTCTTTATCACTCATTTCAGTGTTGCCAAAATGAATCTTATCGGTAAGAATCGATTCATATCGATTGTTGTTCGACTATGACAATTATTATTTTTTTAAATACGTATTCATTAAAATGACATTTATAAAACCTTTTTAATATTCTAATAACACTACCAAAACATGCTGTGGAGCCCCAACAAACACATGATGGGACGAGGATTCATTTGCCCTGATATTGGCCGAATAACAGTAGGTTGCTGTGCTCATGTTATGACAATTTTGTGGTTTTTGAGCTGGGCAAGGTATCAGGAACATGTATTTCCACCTGCCTAGTTCCTAGACAATATTTTATTGACCCATGAGTCAGATTAAAATAATAATAAAAAAAAATGGTGTTTTATTTTGCTTCTAACCTTTCTAGTCTTAATCAAAAAAAATTTTTTTAAGGACTTGGATACAAAATGATATTTATAATCTGTTTCTTACTGGTATAGACTATTTAATAAATAACAAATCACATGCTGTAATGTCTGTCCACCTCAGGCCAAAGGTCCCATACTAAGTGGGCATAACCCTTTGTTCTAAATTAATTTTCATATTTATTTTCATTCTTTTTATCGAAATTTCCAAATATTCATTAACAGTAGAGGTGATTCTAGCGCTCGGCCGCCGCTGCCGCGGCACGCTTCGCTCGCCTTCGCGCGTTAAGGGTCACTGTCTAACCTAACCTATCCTACTATTTTCTGCAATACCTACTTTCTGCAACCATACTATTTTCTGCAATGTCTTTGTTTTAAATAAAATTCTTGTGAAAACCATGATCATGTGCCTTATGCAGTACTTATTATTATTCTGTGCTTATGCTTTGATTTGTGGGTAACGGTGGGTAAGTATGTGAACTGTCAATTTGACCAAACAAATTATTTGGGATATAATATTTGGCAAAATAAAACAAGTGCTGTATAAAAATTTGCCAAGTAAAATTTTGCCAAATGATAATTTGACCAAATGAATTAGTTGCGAAAAGTACAGTTGCTAAAAGTTCATTTGGGAAATGAAACTTTGGCGATAAGTTGTTTGCGAAGTGAAATTTGGCGAAAAGTAATTTGGCCAAACGGAAGGATACCCAATTTTACATTAGTTTACTTGTCATTAAAATATTCATTGAGGTCATAAAATCATTTGGTTAGTAGCCAGTCCTTGAGCGTTCTTTTAAATTTAGGGCCCTCTTAAAGATTTTATAAAAACGGGTAGCTTATTAAACACTTTGATGCCCATTACAAATACACTTTCATTTGATTTATCAAGTTTGTTAGAGAGATTTCATCCTTACACTTGACCCTAACGATCGATGCAATAAAAATACAGGGTGTAATTTTTAACAGATTTTAGTTGGTTCGATTCCCGGGTTGCTAATATTTTTTGGAAATCTTTGAATGCAGTTCTATTTGTTTTCAAAAATAAAGGAATGTATTTTTGATAAATTTTTTTCTATCTACACCCTGTATATTGACTTCACTTGTTAGCATGTGTGGGACAAATCTTGCAACTGAATTTAAGGCCAGTTCTCCTCAACCGATTGAGCTGTAATTTGGTATACTTATGTAAGTACGATGAAAATGTAATTTTGTGGTACCATTGAGCTGGTCTAATGATGGAGTCAGGAGGCGGCCATAGGAACTTCTAAATGAAACGGCGGAATCGCATCGAATTTGGGTTTGTTGGATTTGTCTTTTCGAGCACATTGGTGCTAATTTAGCACCAATGTATTGTAATTGAACCAAGGCTCTGAGATTGAGATACTATAGACTAAGAGCTGGTGAACGCCAGACCAACGTCATATTATAAAAGCTGAAAGTTTGTCAGCGTATGCTCCCAATATAGGTTAGAATGTTGGTGGATTATGAAGTTTGGGTCATCGTGGCTTTGGCAGCTATCCTAAAAAATCTGTCTGGCAAGGAGTTGGAACTGTCAAAACTGTCTGGCTAGAAAGAGGAATAAATTCCATGCGCGATACAAGCTTTCGAAATGTGTTAACGGATTAACGATTAACGTTAACTTGCGTTAAGTCTTGCTGAATGTAACGTTTTAACGTTTAACGAAGTTAATTTTTTTATTAACGGTTTAACGATTAACGAAGTTAACTATTTGATTAACGGTGCCCAGCTATGGTCGTAAATTACAATGTTATGCTAATGCTAAGAATGACGTGTGATTGCTATGAATGCGATGAAAGCACTGATTTATTGAACGGAATTAGAACGTACAAACGGCGGAATTGCTGACGGAATGATTTGAGTGTAATACAATATGTACACCGTACATCATCAAACTTCTAATGCTCGTAACTCAATTCAGACTGAGTTTAGAGATGTACATGTCATAGTAAGTTTGGTTTATTACACTATTTTGTAATCAAAAAACAAGGTTTGGTCGATGGCCGCGCGAAAAAAAAAAGACGCCAATTTCCGGCATTGTCTTTTGTGCAGAACGAAGACTGGGTCCAGCAAATGAGTGCGGCGATTCGTGCGTCGTCGAGCGCGCCTCTGCTGAGCTACGCCGCGCTGGGCGCGTGGCTGGTGCGGCGCGAGCTGGCGCCGGCGCTGCTGCCGCGCCTCGAGGCGGCGCTGCTGCTCCAGCGCGCCGGCAACCAGCGCATACACGTCGCCAACGCGCTCAGTGTAATTTTTATTTCATAGAGTATAGTTTATTTCATAGAGATATAGAGAGATGCCAACTAATGCGCTGAGTTCGAAACTCAGTTAGTCCAGTCCACCTTTAAAGGGGGGCGCGGGCCGTCTGTGTACTTAATTGATAAGTATAAACCTGCGACCGCTAGAGAATGCATTCCAGACTGCTCGATACGACCAATAAATAATCTTGACTGGAGGAGGGGGGGCGCACAATTTTTTGTATGTACGAAAGGGGGCGCGTCTCAAATAAGTGTGGGAACCAACGGTGTAGAGGGAAATGCGTGGAACACAATTTCTGCCTTCGGGACTGGGTCCAGCAAATGAGCACGAGTTCGCTGGGCGCGTGGCTGGTGCGGCGCGAGCTGGCGCCGGCGCTGCTGCCGCGCCTCGAGGCGGCGCTGCTGCTCCAGCGCGCCGGCAACCAGCGCATACACGTCGCCAACGCGCTCAGTGTAATTTTTATAGTTTATTACATAGAGATATACAGGGTGGAATTTTGTAATGCCACCTGGAGGGAAAGTACTCTTAATATTTGTAGATAGAATTTTTTTCTCAAAGAAAACATTCCTTTATTTTTAAAAAGAAATAGAACTGCATTCAAAGATTTCCAAAAATTTGCTTGCCACACCTGGGAATCGAACCAACTAAAATCTGTTAAAAATTACACCCTGTATTTTTATTGCATCGATCATTAGGGTTAAGTATAAGAATGAAATCTCTCTAACAAACTTGATAAATCAAATGAAAGGAAAACCATGAAATCTTAAATTATTTTAATTATGTACAGAAAACTGTATGGTATGGTAGTGAATTTTTGAAAAATTTTCGAAAATCTTTGAATGCAGTTCTCTTTCTTTTAAAAAATAAAGGAATGTTTTCTTTGAGTAAAATTTTCTATCTACAATATTAAGGGTACTTTTACCCTCCAGGTGGCATTACAAAATTCCACCCTGTAGAGAGATGCCAACTAATGCGCTGAGCTCGTAACTCAATTAGTCCAACTAAAATAGTAAGACACGGATCTTAACGCGACGTTTATTAATGAGTTAAATTATGTACTCACGGCTTGACGTTTTGGCTGCGATGCTGCAGCCGTGGTCACAAGCAGACTGGCGGCGTCAGTTAGTCCAGTCAATGAATGAATGAATGAATGACGGTATAAAGGAACGCGAAAGTTTAAAATCTTATATTACAAACCGATGAAATATTGTCGAAGTTGGAAAAGTATGGCATTAAATTTAAATCGTCTTTTTAACGATTTATTTTCTCAGCTAATCGGATCGTCGACGTCGGCGGAAGACCTGGTGATATACAAGACGGCGGCGGCCATTCTCGGCGCGCCGATGGCACACTTCGCGCATCTCCTACTCTGGGCGTTGCTGATGCAGCTGTATCTCTCCCGTGGGCCTGGCGGTGGGTGAGTATTAAGCCACGATATTAGTGAAGTCCGGTCGCCAAGCACGTAGTCGTCCAATGACCCCAAGCTACCCATCCTTATCGACTGTGCGACGGGCGGCCGCAGTGAGTGCGAGCTTCTAAAGCCCGGTCTGTGAGCACGTAGAATTTTGTCACACACGCACACTCACTGCGGCCGCCCGTCGCACAGTCGCGACATCAATATAATTACGTGCGAGCGATAAGGATGGATAGCTTGGGGTCATTGGACAAAATTCTACGTGCTCGCAGACCACACTATACGTGAACGTGAATTCTACGTGCTCGGCGACCGGACTTTAGCCAGTTTTGTTCTTTTACATAGTAATAATTAGGGTCATAGGATTTCTTTAGTTGGAGTTAATTTAATTGCCGCTTGATACAAAAGATAAATTTTATTATTATTATGTTGAATTTAATCATAAACAGTAAGCCAATTCATTTATTTGCCTCCTGTACATTAGATCCTCTGGTTAAGACTAAATGACCGTAATTATCAGATTCTTAAACTGAGATAAAGTCCAGTTTTCTATTGTCTAGAAAATATTGTGATTTAAACTTCGCTTCCCAGCCCAGAAACCCCAGCAGTGGGCCCGCTATTCTTCAGCGGAATCATCAAGTCGCGCACTCTTGCGCAGCTCAAGCGCCGCCTCCAAGACTCCATCAAGTATCACCAGAGCGAGCAGAAAAGATTAGCTTCAGAAAACCCTGAACCCACCACTCCAGCTCCAAATACATCCAGGATAGTCAAGTCCGAATCGAGGAGTCTCGATGGTCAACTGATGCCGTTATCGATTAACGATTTGACGTGCGAGTCGAGCGATTCCAGCGAGTCGGATGACTCGGAAGAGGAGAGAGTGGCATCGCGCAGGGGCTCGACGGAGGAAAATGATGTATACATGAAGAATGTCAAGTTGGCGATCAAGTACCATGCGGCGGCTGAGAGGTAAGTGCTTTTAATGTTATCCTACTTCCTACTAATATTATAAATGCGAAAGTTTGTGTGGATGTCTGGATGTTTGTTATTCTTTCACACAAAAACTACTGAACGGATTTTGATGAAACTTTACAGTATTATTGTTTATAACCCAGATTAACATATAGGCTATAATTTATGACGATATGTGACAAACTAAATTTCAATAAATAAATTGCAACTTCAAAGCCGTGTACGCATGGGCCACACAAAACAAGGACTTTCCGACTGGTAGTGCTCACATCAATATAATTCTTAAACGCATTGGTGTATTTATATGATTTTTACCAGTTTCTAGTGAATAATTTAAGCTACCTATCCAAGTTTTTTCATTTTTATGTTGGCTAGAAATATCCTATAATCATTAGTTATTGAACAACCCTAATAACATAACACGTATTTAAAATGTTCTCGCCTTTGCTAGCTATACTTGCTCAAATCTGTGGGGGCCCGGTGACCTGTAACACAGGCATTCNAAGAAAATGCGCTACCCAGGCATTCATTTACCTAGCTTAGGCTCCAGGTCTCACACACTCATTAATGCGTTTTCTTTAAATGTATTGTATCCTGTATTTTTGTGTGAGGAATAAATCATTTTGTTTTATTGTAAATCATTAATTACTTTGTTGGCAGCATGCTGGGAAAATATGCAGAGTGGTTGGACGCGGGCGACGCGGTGCGCGCGCGGCAGACCGACGCCGACGTGTCCCGCCTGCTGCCGGAGCGTGTGAGTTCACGTTAGGACCTGAATAAATACAAATGAGTAGGTCATCTTCATAGAAACGCACCGGGCGCAGTTTGTATGCGAGCGCGCCAATACGTATTTGGCGCGCACGCACACACTGACACAATTCGGCGCAACACCCCGCTAATCTGCGCTAAATTTTGTCAGTGTGTGCGTGCGCGCCGCATACGCTCACATACAAACCGCGCTCGGAGCGTTTCTATGAAGATGACCTACTCATTTGTATTTACTCTGGTAACACGTTAGGAATGATTTTGGTGAAACTTATCGCCCGTATTCACAAACGATGCTTGCTTAAGTGAAGCAAATAGAACGCACAGCGTTAAATAGAGCTCTGTGATGATTGGTTCGTGTGCCACCCTGTGCGTTCACGCGCACTGTGAGACCTCATAGTAATGTTTGTGAACACGGGCGTATCAGTATTTGTAGGGAAAATATAAAGAAAACGAAGAAAGAAAGTTGGTAGGTTATTTTATTGCTCATACGCAGGAGTCGAATGTGAATCGTAAAAAAGTGAAACAGCGCAAAGATTATTTTATCGACAGGACCACAATAGCGCCACCTATGCTTTGTTATGTGAACGCACTAGTTCAAGGCATAACGTAAATATTTTGGTTTACATACGTAGAGCATAATATGGAATCAACTTTTAAAAATAAAGTTATTTATTTGGTTAACAATAGTATTCGTCGGCCGTTTGGTGTAGTGGTTCAGAACGGACTACTATGCCGAGAGGTCCCGGGTTCGATTCCCGGCCGGGCAGATATTGAAATGATGAATTTTAATTTCTGTGACGGGTCTGGGTGTAAATTTGTATAATATGTATGTATTTAATAAAAAAAAATGTATATAAGTAGTATATCCGTTAAGCTAGCACCCATAACACAAGCATTAAGTTGCTTACTTTGGGGCTAGCTGGCGCTGTGTGAAATTGTCCAAAGATTTATTATTTATTATTATTATTCATGTCCCTTAACCGATTGAGTCCCAGACGGCATTAATTAATGTCATAACAATTGATTATTATCTATTGTCTAGATTCGCGGACCTTGAAGGATTAATATAAAACGATCTGTGACAAACTAAATTTCACGCGGGCAAGGCGCGAGCTATTCATCATCATCATCAGTCCTTTACAGTCCACTGCTGGACTATGAGCCTCCTACACTATAGTGGAGGTTTTTGCCATAATCCCGTTTGGAGATCGCATTTTAAACGATTGATGTTTGTCTGAGAGCGCTGCTGCCCGTTCTCTGTGTAGTCCCTAAGTGGCCTCTTACGACACCCGCGGGAAGAGTAGGGGTTGGTGACAAATGTATTCTACTCTGCCGTCACCACACGGCTGCGAGCTATTCAACAACCGAATAAACGAATGTTATTTAGACAATGCCGGAAATTGGCGTCTTTTTTTTTCGCGCGGCCATCGACCAAACTTTGTTTTTTTAATAAAAAATAGTGTAATAAACCAAACTTACTATGACATGTATACCTCTAAACACAGTCTGAACTGAGTTACGAGCATTAGAAGTTAGATGATTTTCATACTAGATTTGCTTTTTGCGCGCAAAGTTTTGTAAGAAATTGCAACAAAATAGTGAGATTGTATGTGTAAACAAACAATATCATCCATTAAAGGCTCCAGACATCAGTATGGAGCAGAATCAGCGCAATAAAAAAATAGCGCAATATTTTGTTGCAATTTCTTACAAAACTTGCGCACAAAAAGCAAATCTTGTATGAAAATCATCAAACTTCTAATGCTCGTAACTCAGTTCAGACTGAGTTTAGAGGTATACATGCCATAGTAAGTTTGGTTTATTTTGTAATCAAAAAACAAAGTTTGATCGATGGCCGCGCGAAAAAAAAAGACGCCACTTTCCATACAAAATCTGGCATTGCCATTTGAAACAGTTGCAAGAAGCGGTGTGGGAGGTGTCACGCAGCCGCGCGACCACGCCCCCCGCGGAGCGGGAGCCCCTCCCCCTGCCGCCGCCCGCGCCGGAAGCCCCGCCCCCCGCGCCCGCCACGCCCTACGACACAGTCGTCCGAGTGCTCATGGACATAAAGAACACGAAGCCCAAGAGGTAAGTAGTTTACACAGGCCACAAACGGAAAGGGTTAATTTAATATTACTGCTCAAATAAAATCTCTAACGTATACGTACAGTGGGCCACAGCTCCTGATACCTGTCATGTCGTCTCGTTCTATCTCAAGGTATATTCCTTCTAAAGTAATTCTATTTGAAATGGATGGTGAAATGTGGCTCACTGTACGTATTTTCCCGTACTATCCGCTCGCTTTAAGTTTGCCGCAGGCGATATGACGTCAATCGAAGGGAAGTGTCTATAACTATAACAAACTATATTTAAATTATATAAATATATATATAAGATATAAATTGTGTATTTGCGTAAAATAAGACACATTAATTGCGTTTATCACTAACTAATATCGTTTAATTGGGGGAGGGGATGCGCATTCCACGGACCGGCAAACTTAGCGCGAACAGGTAGTATAAACTCATTCAGCATGAGCAATCCATGCAGTAGAATCGGCAGTCGGCATTGTTTGATTTATGTGTTAGCTAAGTTTAAATATAATCTTCTGACACTGTGCACCTCTGACACTTTAATGCTTTCATTGTACCTATTATTATAAAATAAAAGTAGATCAACTTAACTGGAAACGTGTGTGTCTCTTTATACGAATCCCTTATTCACTTCATATTATTCTTCCACAGGTCTCGACGGCCGGCCGTCAAGTCGCCTGTGGACAAGGTGGACTTCAAAGACATTCGCTCCCTTCTGAGTCTCGTTGAATCTCACTGCCAAGATCTGCAAAAGTTGGCGAAGTAAGTACCGATACTGTTTTAGGGTTTATTTACCTGTAAGTCTGAATTACACCACCTTAACTTTAACGGTAACTAACGGCAAAAGTCTGTCAAACTTCATACTAAAACACCGGTTAAAGTTACGGTTATTGTTTAGGTGGTGCAACTCAGCTTAAGGTGGACGCTGCGAGAGCGATTCGGAAAAAACATGAGACTCGACATACAACAATCTCGTTCAACTATAGTCTGGTCCGGGAGCACGTAGAATTTTGTCCAATGACCCCAAGCTACCCATCCTTGTCGCTCGCGCGTAATTATGTTGCTGTCACGCTCGCACACTCACTGCGGGCGCCCGTCCCATAGTCGCGACAGCAATTTAATTACGCGCGAGCGATAAGGATGGGTAGCTTGGGGTCATTGGACAAAATTATACGTGCTCCCGGACCAGACTATAGTTATCGATTCGTGTGAATCGTCTAACATTTTCGAATTCCAGATTTAATTTTAGAGTAGCAATGAATTTATCGATATCAACTGGTTGTTTCCTACATCTATGTTCTTACAGGGAATCGAATGCAGAGGTGTCAACGTTGGCAAACCTTAACATAGTGCTGTGGAAGCTTGTGCAGGAACAACGCGTGGCCAAACCCTTGCCCTTTATGCGCAAGTATTGCTCTCAGCGCTGCGCTCAGGTCACGTATGCGCCATCGGTACGTATTATACTTTTTTATCGATATTGAGAAGCTTTTAGCTTGCATTTCAGGTGATGTTTGTAATGTATTTTCAATCCTACTTCCTACTAATATTATAAATGCGAAAGTTTGGATGTCTGGATGTCTGGATGTTTGTTACTCTTTCACGCAAAAACTGCTGAACGGATTTTGTTGAAACTACAGTATTATTGTTTATAACCCAGATTAACATATAGGCTATAATTTATGACGATATGTGACCAACTAAATTTCAATAAATAAATAAGACGCTGGTAAAAAGCGCCATCTATCAGTTAAAATCTTCTCGCGCTGGACCAAAAAATTTTGACGTTCGTAAATTATTCATGCGGGGAAGCCGTGAAACGCCATCTATCAACATAATTAGTGATTAAACGAGGTCCACGCGTACGAAGTCGCGGGCGGACGCTAGTATAACCTAATTGGTATAACATAATACAGTGTATTTATTATTGTACAGGGCCACGAATGGTGCATAGCAGTGGGCGCGGTACAGGGCATAAAAGAAAACAGGTAAGTACGCTACTCATTGAGGGCTATCGTTTTTATACTTAACAGTTGGCACCCCTGGCGATTGACAGGACCTTACTCTACAGTGGCGCCATCTTGATGAGTGCAAATGCGATAGTCTTCCTACCACTTTAGCGCTCACCAGTTGGCGCCACTGTCTTCGCGACTAGCAAGTGACAGGACCTTACTCTACAGTGGCGCTAACTGGTGAGCGCTAAAACGATAGCCCTCATTGAATCGCTATACAATTTTAAACCGAACCACGAATCCTTTTAAGATACCTAACAAAAAATTCAAACAGTGTCAACTCACTTTAATTTACTTTTACACCATTAGTTTAAAAAAAGTGTTATCCTTATGCCCATTTTCACTATCAATCCCTAAGTTATGAGTGTTACCGTAGGGGTCACTTAAAAATTAGGGATTGATGGTGAAAACGGGCATTAGTGTTCTTATACACGAGCGGCTAAAAGTCGACGGCAGTGGCAACCGCAGCTCTCGCCACCTTTTGGCGGCTGTTTCTTTGTACAGGATGCGACAAGCTACAACTGCAGCTAACGACATCTGTCGGCGGCAGTCGTCGACGAGGCGACAGCTGCCGTTGCCACTGCCGTCGGCTATGAGTCGCTTGTGTATAAGAAGCCTTACTCGTCAGTTTAGGTTTAAAGACTTTATTCTCATAAGAACATTATACATAGTTCACTTACTATGAGATAGTTATTATTTTACATTTGAGCGCAGCACAGCATCAAGAAAGTAAATAAAACATAAACAAAACAAAAACAAAGCGAGCCTCAAAGTCATATTTGAGTCAAGTGTTAGTAAAAAGTATTTTTTTCTTACAAAATGAAAGGAAAAATGTAATTTTCGTATTTGCAGGGCCAAGGCGATGGCGTGCACGCGGCGGCTGGCGCGCCCGCGACCGCACGCGGCTCGCACAGCGGCCGCACTGTTCACTATCGTCAGGTAGGTACCGCTTCGCGCTCCTGCACACGACGCCGCAACCGCGCCGCCGCCGCGCCGTCGCCGCGCCTTTGCACTGTTTATACGCGCCGCGTAAACACCGCTGCCGCGCCGCGGGCGAAATTATGCTTAGATGGCGCGGTGGCGGCGCGGCGGCGGTTTTACTCGGTGCGTATGAACAGTGTAGCGGCGTCGTGTGCAGGAGCGCTTCATCTCCTGGTGAACAATAGACATGTTGACACCACCACTCAATTGACGTACTTTTTAAAACTGTCAAAACGAAACTCTCCCATAGATTTTGTATGGCATTACAAGCAATTGACGTCACTATTTTATCAACTCAATCAAACTCCTTTTTTCAATTACAATGCGAACAAAAATCGTAATTTACAGGTAATTTAAGATGAATTACATTTGTCACCAACCCCTACTCTTCCCGCGGGTGTCGTAAGAGGCGACTTAGGGACTACACTACATTATTACACTACATTAAGTCCGCCACAGTGCATTTGTTACTTTGTGTGCTGAAGTATAAATAAATAAATAAATAAATACACATCACATCAAACAGAGAACGGGTAGCAGCGCTCTCTGACAAACATCAATCTTTTAAACTGCGATCTCCTACCCGCCTGCCAAGCGTGGGGATTATGGCTAAACCCTCCACTATAGTGGAGGAGGCTCATAGTCCAGTAGTGGACTGTAAAGGGCTGTTGATGATGATGAAGATGAATTAAGTTTTTAAGACCAGAATGTAGGGTCTTTTTAAAACAGTTGTGGTTCCGAATTATTGGGGTATGGTGTCAAAATGTCTATTGAACGCAAGATGACATATTGTGGGCGCTGGGCGCCTGCAGGAGGAACATTTTAAATAACCTAGCTAATAAATCAGTTTTGAATGCCTTTAATTTGGTAGTCATATGATGAGTTTGCCGTGTGGTGACGGCAGAGTAGAATACATTTGTCACCAACCCCTACTCTTCCCGCGGGTGTCGTAAGAGGCGACTTAGGGACTACACATCAAACAGAGAACGGGCAGCAGCGCTCTCTGACAAACATAAATCTTTTAAACTGCGATCTCCAACCCGCCTGCCAAGCGTGGGGATTATGGCAAAACCCTCCACTGTAGTGGAGGAGGCTCATAGTCCAGTAGTGGACTGTAAAGGGCTGTTGATGATGATGATGATGAGTTTGCGCCCCCACCAGACGCATACCAAACCGTGAGGCGGCGGGCCGCGTGGCGGAGCTGGCGCTGCAGGCGGCGGCGCGCGCGGGGGGCGCCGCGGCCGTCACGCTCACCGCCTTCGTCGAGCAGCTCGCCGAGGTAAAACATATTTTTTAAAATAATATACACAAGACATGATGATCGCTAGTTTGAGAAAAGATAGGTTCCTCATACATACAGGGTGTCCCAAAAACAATGGATAACCCTGTAACCATCGATAGGCCTCGCCATGGTCTCCCTAACGTTCAATTTTGACCCCAGTAAAAANCCTGTCTCGGGTGAGTCACTAGTGATGCACAGCGCCGCGCGGGCCTCATCGGGCCGCTGGTGGCCCCCCCGCGCGTGGACCCCGCGCACATCCCTACGCTGCACAGCGCCCTGCTGCGCGGCCCGCTGCCGCCGTCCGCACTGTTCAGCTACCTGTCTCNAAGTTTGATCGATGTCCGCGCGAAAAAAAAATGACGCCACTTTCCATACAAAAGCTGGCATTGCCATTTGAAACAGTTGCAAGAAGCGGTGTGGGAGGTGTCACGCAGCCGCGCGACCACGCCCCCCGCGGAGCGGGAGCCCCTCCCCCTGCCGCCTCCCGCGCCGGAAGCCCCGCCCCCCGCGCAAGCCACGCCCTACGACACAGTCGTCCGAGTGCTCATGGATATAAAAAACACTAAGCCCAAGAGGTAGGTAGTTTACACAGGCCACAAACGGGTTAATATTTCACATTACGATTGGATCGGATCCAATACCATCATCTGATACCGATGGTATTTGTTTTTATACTTTTTTATTTTCTATTCCGATCGGATACCACTCTTTAAATTAATTTTAATGTACGATCTATTCCGAATTAATACCAAAATATTAATCTTGGTGCAGTCAGCTAGAAAAATAAAAACACTTACTATATTTTAATATTAAAAGGTGATTGCCTCTTATATTTTATTGTGAAACAAAACATTATACTTACTAGATTTTAATATCCGCTATGCAATGGAGGGAAGACGAACCTTAATTTCTAACTCCTCCTATGTTCATCTGATTAATTTCGTTGCGGGTCCAATGACAGTTTAACTTTCCCCCGGGACAAACTTGACCTTCATTGGTTGGGTTTTTGTGGGGGTCAAGCTGTAGATCCTGGCTACACAGGAGTTGCAGTGGTGGGAACGAGAGGTGGGAATAGTCACGTAATTACTAGATTTAAATATTATGTCAAGTTGATTGCCTGTGATATTTTATTTTTTAATTAAACATATACTTACTATATTTAAGTTTGTTTGGTTAAACTGATTTTGTTAAATAAACACAACTTATTTTCACAACTAAAAGATTTTTTTTTATTGACTGTACCTTATACCTATAAAATAAACTTGTTTTGGTATGCGTTTAAAAAGTGGTATTCGTGCGGAATAGAAAATAATAAAGATTTAAAACAAATACCATTGTTATAAGATGTTGGTATTAAATCGAAATAGATCAATATTACGATCAATAGTACTGCTCAAATTAAATCTAACGTATACTTACAGTGGGCCACAGATCCAGCAACCTATATCCGGTCATGCCTCTCGTTATATCTAAAAAACTATTTGAAATGGATGGTGAAATGTGGCCCACTGTACGTATTTTCCCGTATAAACTCATTTAGCACGAGCAATCCATGCAGTAGAATCGGCTTTCGGCACTGTTTGTTTTATGTGTTAGCTAAGTTTACCTGACACTGTACCTGGCATTTTAATGCTTTCATTGTACCTATCTACACTAATATTATAAAGAGGAAAACTTTGTTTGTTTGTTTAGTTGTAATGAATAGGCTCAAAATCTACTGGACCGTTTTTAAAAAATCTTTCACCATTCAAAAGCTACATTATCCACGAGTAACATCTAGGCTAAATTTTATTTTGGAAAAAAATAGGGTTCCGTAAAATATGTAGATAATGTAGTCCACGCGCGCGAAGCCGCGGCCGGAAAGCTAGTTTGTTATAAAATAAAAGTAGATTCTCATATTATTTCCCTTCCACAGGTCTCGACTGCCGGCCGTCAAGTCGCCTGTGGACAAGGTGGACTTCAAAGACATTCGCTCCCTTCTGAGTCTCGTTGAATCTCACTGCCAAGATCTGCAAAAGTTGGCGAAGTAAGTACCGATACTGTTTTAGGGTTTATTTAACTGTAAGTCTGAGTTACACCACCTTAACTTTAACCGTAAGAAACGGCAAGTCTGTCAAAATTCATACCAAAACACCGGTTAAAGTTATAGTTACGATTAATGTTTAGGTGGTGCAACTCAGCCTAAGTTGGACGCTGCGAGAGCCATTCGGAAAAAACATGAGACTGACATACAACAATCTCGTTTGACTAGATCGATTCGTGTGAATCGTCTAAACATTTTCGAATTCCAGATTTAATTTTAGAGTAGCAATTTTATCGATAGCAACTGGTTGTTTCCTTCATCTATTTTTTAACCGCCTCTGTGGTCTAGTGGTAAGACCACCTGCTTCAGACGCAGAGGTCCCGGGTTAGATTCCCAGTCGGGGCAGATTTTCCTGTTCGGTTTGGTTGGTGGTAGGGCTTGTTCTAAGTCCGCCTGGCTAGCTACCACCATCTTACCTAAGTCTGTCGCCATAACAACAATGTTAACAGCATTATTGTGTTCCGGCAGTTAGAGGTAAGATAGCCAGTTCCTCCGTGGTTGAGGATTCCGGGCGAAGCTCGCTTTCACCTTCGGCCTAATCATCACTTACCATCAGGTGAGATACAGGCCAAGAGCTTCCTCGTTGTAGATAAAAAAAAAATATATATGTTCTTACAGGGAATCGAATGCAGAGGTGTCAACGTTGGCAAACCTTAACATAGTGCTGTGGAAGCTTGTGCAGGAACAACGCGTGGCCAAACCCTTGCCCGTTATGCGCAAGTATTGCTCTCAGCGCTGCGCTCAGGTCACGTATGCGCCATCGGTACGTATTATACTTTTTTCTACACTAATATTATAAAGAGGAAAACTTTGTTTGTTTGTTTGTTATGAATATGAATATGAATCAAAAACTACTGGATCGTTTTTAAAAATTCTTTCACCATTCGAAAGCTACATTATCCACGAGTACCATAGGCAAAATTTTATTTTGGAGAAAAATAGGGTTCCGTAAAATATGTAGATAATGTAGTCCACGCGCGCGAAGCCGCGGGCGGAAAGCTAGTTATCGGTAAGGGGAAGCTTTTAGCTTGCATTTCAGGTGATTTTTGTAATGTATTTTCATTATAACCTGATTGGTAAGTACATAATACAGTGTATTTATTATTGTACAGGGCCACGAGTGGTGCATAGCAGTGGGCGCGGTACAGGGTATAAAAGAAAACAGGTAAGTACGGAATACAATCGCTATACAATCCTTTTAAGATACCTAACAAAAAATGCAAACAGTGTCAACTCAGTTTGATTTATTTTTAAACTTTTACACAATTAAAGTCCGGTCGCTGAGCACGTAGAATTTCGTCCAATGACCCCAATCTACCCATCCTTATCCCTCGCGCGTAATTATATTGCCGTCGCGACTGTGCGACGGGCGCCCGCAGTGAGTGTGCGAGCGCTGCCATTGCCACTGCCGTCGGCTATGAGTCGCTCGTGTATAAGAAGCCTTACTCGTCAATTTAGGTTTAAAGATTTTATTCTCATAAGAACTTTCATACATACATACTTACATAGTTCACTTACAATGAGATAATTATTATTTTACATTATTTAATTTCACATTAGCACAGCATTAAGAAAGTAAATAAAACGTTAACAAAACAAAAACAAAGCGAGCCTCAAAGTCAGATTTGAGTCAAGTGTTAGTAAAAAATATTTTTTTCTTACAAAATGAAAGGAAAAATGTAATTTTCGTATTTGCAGGGCCAAGGCGATGGCGTGCACGCGGCGGCTGGCGCGCCCGCGACCGCACGCCGCGCGAACAGCGGCCGCACTGTTCACTATCGTCAGGTATGTGCAGGCCTGGCTCACTCCGCGCGGTACATCCGATAATTACCTACAGCGAAGCGCCCCGCCGGCGGGTATTATATCAGTCGAGTGTCACGCGCGCGCCCGTCAGGACGCTGGCGTGCGTTGTAGTATGATTATAATTCTATGATCGAAGTATTATTTAAAAATGGACATAAAGAGAAAGAAATATTGTGCAGCGTTCGGGTGTTTAAATTCGAAAAGAAATCTACCGGATTTATCTTTTTTTTTCGCTTCCCAAAGATGCTGAGCTGACCAAAAGACTGAAAGGTATGTTGGCCATGTAGGTAATCAATAATTCTTAGGATAATATAGGAACCTTACCTACCATGACTACTGTTCAGAATTCGTTCGTCCGTTTCAGCCAAATGACGTCCACTGCTGGATAAAGGCCTCTCCCAAGGTTTTCCATAATGAATGCATACTTACCTACATACGTACCTCATTACAAATAAGTAGATTAATTATTTTTTCACTAGACAGCAACCCTAACAGCGTAAGAAGAGTTCAGAGGCACGCGATAGAAAGAGATAAAACTTGTAGGTGAATAAAATTGTAGGTACGTAGTGCTGTGCGAGCTGAATTCCACTGTATCGCGTCGTAGCAAGACTCGCATTTATTTAAATCGTCTTGCGGAGTAATCCTTCTGTACCTGTACTATTACTTATTCTGTGGTATGTGTCCCTTGTATGTGTCTCCAGTACGGCTAGCACGAAAAACTTTCGAGTTCAAATCGTTTGCGTACTCGAATCGCCATCAAAAGATTTAGTATGAAAACTACAACAGCGCCCTTATGACGTGTCGTAAAGTGAACTTAGTATGAGATGTGGTTGCACGAAACTTATTTTGAGAATCAAAATTGTCACGTTATCGTTTAATTCTAAGATTGATTGTTGTTGACGAAAGTTGTTCATGCTAGAGGTACTGGTGAACAATTAAACGCAACATGACAATAGTTCATCATACATCTTCAATGTACTCGAAATTATCTTTAATGTACTCAAAATTGTTCGGCGTAGGGCGCCTGCAGAAGAAACATTTTACTCATTTTTTCAAACATTGCCTAACTATTGGATCAGTTTTAAATGCATTTGATTTGGGCGGCCGTTTGGTGTAGTGGTTCGAAACGGACTACTATTCTGGAGGTAGCGGGTTCGATTCCCTTACAGTACAAACATTTGTGTGCATGAACATAATTATTTGTTTGTATTGGACTGGGTGTATTCTATGTATATTAAGTATGTATTTACAAAAAAAAAGTATTTAAGTATATTTATATCCGTTGTCTAGTACCCAAAGTACAAGCTTTGCTTAGTTTGGGACTAGAAGCGCAGTGTAAAATGTCCAAGGACATTTATTTATTTATATTATTAAGTAGTCATAAAAAAGTTAAGCTGAGTTGCACCGTCTTACTTTAACTTTGACAAACGTCAAAAATCTGTCAAACTCCATACAAAAAGCATCGTTTATCATTAAAGTTACGGTCAAAGTTAGGTGGTGCAACTCAGCCTTCTTCTTCTTATCGTGTCGA
The DNA here is from genome assembly GCF_004193835.3 of Ostrinia furnacalis. NCBI lineage: Eukaryota > Metazoa > Arthropoda > Insecta > Lepidoptera > Crambidae > Ostrinia > Ostrinia furnacalis. The sequence goes on along the minus strand of NW_021136626.1, from coordinate 27,402 downwards.
CAACAAACCTACACAGTGTCAGCCCAAAACTCCGCTACAAGAATGGCGTTGTCAGCAGCATTCATTAAATCCACCCACGTGCAGTTGCTCGGGCACTCAGGGCACTACATCATGTGCTTTATCGACTGGGGAACAAAACCGCACCTGCACTCAGCCTTAAGCCTTGATCACACGAACCGAGTAAACAGGCGAGACAATAAAATGTTTACTCGGTCGAGTCAGTGATGTAAGCGAGTAGCTGTTCACATGTGTTTTGAAATTAGTACAGTCAGTTCAGTTCTATTGAGACTTTTCTTTTTCTCTAATCTGTGGACGTGACGTCAATCATTTGGCCGAGTGGCGAGACAGTGCATGTTCAGACCTGCCGAGCGAGCGAGCGAGACAGTGCGGGGCAGCGGGAGGGTGGTGGACACTCGGCCTAGTAAGTAGAACGGGAGTCGAGTTACTGTCTCGCCGCTTTGCTCGGCCGAGTACTCGGCCGATCACTCGGTGCTATGTTCATACGCACCGAGTACTCGGCCGAGAGCACTGTCTCGCCCGATTACTCGTTACGTGTGATCAAGGCTTGAGTGTGAGCGCGTTTAAAACTTGTATGAAAATTTTAGTTTTTGAACGTTTCCCGCTAGGGGCACTGTACAATCCGTTATACATTTAATGTCATTTTTTGACGCGTTTGATAAAAACTCACACTAGGCCCTCAAGGCTCTTAGTAACGAGTTTCCTCCTTAACCAGGCGCATACCAAGCCGCGAGGCGGCGGGCCGCGTGGCGGAGCTGGCGCTGCAGGCGGCGGCGCGCGCGGGGGGCGCCGCGGCCGTCACGCTCGCCGCCTTCGTCGAGCAGCTCGCCGAGGTAAACAATATTTTTAAAATAATATACACATGATGATCGATAGTTTGAGAAAAGATAGGTTCCTCATACATATGTTACGGCTAAAGATAAGTGTGAACATAAACTTAAGATTAGCCGGCTAAACTTAAGTTTATCTTCGACGAGGTGTTAATGTTAGTTTCTTGTATCTTTAGCCGGCTAAACTTAAGTGTAACCGCAGGCCCTTGGCTAAAAATGTAGAAGGAAATGGAAAAGAAACAATGTAATAATGTTTACTATTTTGACACGAAAACTTTTTTAAAAAATAGTCACTATCATTACACATACTTTAGTTTTATGTACCTATGTAGGTATTCAAAATTACAATTATTACAATAACAAAATATTAATTACTTAAAACAATATCTAGGTACCTAATCATTAAAATAAAACAATAAGGAACCATTTGGTCATTACAGAATCTTCTGTAGGTAGGTATTTAAAATTACAAAATAAAACAAAATAAAACTTCTTCAGTTTTAATTACTACTTAAAACAATACCTAGTCACAATTGTTAAATAATATGAAGCTATTCGTTGTCTCCCCACCGCCCCCTCAAGCCCTCCGCAGGCCTGGCGCGCCCATCGAATACATTTTTAGCCGTTTCGTTTTGGCTAATGTGCACATTAGCCGGCTAAAGATCGAATATCACGACGCAAACTAACATGTTATCGAACTTTAGCTGCTTCTCGAAGATAAACTTAAGTTTAGCCGGCGAATCTTAAGTTTATGTTCACACTTATCTTTAGCCGTAACACATACATGTACTCCTTTTATTTCTTCAATCCCACAGCGCTGGTTATCCTCCGACGGCGTCCTCTGCTCGTACCTGATCAGGCGTTCGTACAACAACAGCGCTGCGCAGACGCTCATCGGGCCGCTGGTGGCCCCCCCGCGCGTGGACCCCGCGCACATCCCTACGCTGCACAGCGCCCTGCTGCGCGGCCCGCTGCCGCCGTCCGCACTGTTCAGCTACCTGTCTCGGGTGAGTCAGCAGTGGTGCACAGCGCCGCGCGGGCCTCATCGGGCCGCTGGTGGCCCCCCCGCGCGTGGACCCCGAAAATGGACCCCCGAAAAAGATTGGCAATGTCTATGGTGGTTCCAACTAGTGTGCGATAATAATTAAATTTATCATTATACACAGTTTTAAAGCCTTTGCCTCTGGCCGATATGCCACCCTAATTTAAACCTTATTCGTTTATTCATCATCATCATTTTAGCCATAGGACGTCCACTGCTGAACATAGGCCTCCCCTAGGTTGATCAATTGGTAGCGGCCTGCATCCAGCGCTTCCGTGCTACCTTTACGATGTCGTCGGTCCACCTTGTAGGTGGACGTCTCACGCTGCGTTTTCCGGTACGCGGTCTCCATTCCAGAACCTTGCTGCCCCATCGGCCGTCAGTTCTGCGTACTGTGTGCCCTGCCCATCGCCACTTCAGCTTGCTAATCCGTCGGGCTATGTCAGCGACTTTAGTTTGTTTACGGATTTCCTAATTTCTGATTCGATCTTGCAAAGAAAAACCGTGTTCGTTTATTATAACGGTGAATATGTTTGCGCCGCAGTTCGACATGAGCCGATGGGCGGACACCGCGACGCCGGCGCAGCGTAGCGAAGTACTCAATGAGCTGACGGAAGCGGCGCAGCGCTGGGCCGCGAGAGACGAGCCCGACTACCAGGTGTTGCTCGAGGTAAGGCCAGGCCTGTTCAACTCCGCGAGTTTACATCGAAAACAAAACACACACGATGGCCCCCTACAGGATTACTATTCGACAAGGCCTCACATACGAGCGAACATTGACTCACGCACGCGTATTCTTGTGTATGATGGAAAAAAATAAAGAAAATGGTGTACTAAATACTGTGCAGTATTTAACTGCCTAAATAATAACAAAAACACAGAATGTACTTTTTTAAGTTGCCTGAAGACACTGAGAGGTAAATAAGTAGTTAATATTATTCATGATAATTCATGCTAAATTATGTGTTTCCTCCGCCATTTTCTGCAGTTTGGCACCTCACGTCACATCATTTTACCGAAGTCAGCCCTATAGCTTCGGCGCAGTACCGATCACTGACATTTGTCAACAAAATGGTGCTTAACTCTTGAGACAAGCTAAATTACACCATATTGTTAATGACATTGGGCATACATTTTTTTAAATACCTTCGCGAAGTAAAACTTCTGTACGTAGTACTTATTATTATTCTGTGGTAAGGCTTCATTAAAAAAAGAAAGAAAGAAAACTTTTTCAATGGCACTTATTGACTGAAAGAACTTTTTAGGAGTTTTTCTCTGAATTGTACCTATAAGTTACCTGTTTAAGAGTTTTGCTTAGTTATGTATGGTTATTTCAAGTAATGTGATTGCGGTGTGCTCTCTATGTTATCGCAATCAATGCAGCCAAGAAATGGTAAAGTTTTTTAAGTCTAGCAGCGCAGCAACTCGCTTTTTCAAAACGCACGTGGACGATATAAATGTGCATGGATGTTAAGCGGCGTTAATATCGTACCTCGATCCTATAGATCACAAATTTTTGGTCGAGGGAAGTGCGGGGTGCGGGGAGTTTGATCCGAGCAATCCGATCGTCATTATTGTAGTGTGCGTGTGCACTCATGGTTAAATTAACGTGTACCGATAACACTCAAACATTAGGGGAAGAATGGTGAGGCGCGTCTTCGTGGACGAAACGATCTATAAACGGTGTCAACATCGTATCAAAGTTCTGTTCTGTGGCTGCAGTTGGTCGGCATGCAGTCGGCTGCAGCCTGCCGGGGCTCCGAGCTGGCCGCTCTCGCCAGCGGGTGCTGCCGCGCCGCCGCCGCCTGGCTGCCGCCCGCGCAGCTGTCGCACGTGGCGCGCGCGGCGCTGCTGCGGGCGCCGGGCCTGCCGTGCGACCAGGTGAGGCGCCGGTAGTGTAGCGGCAGTCGCTGCAGCCTGCCGGGCTCCGAGCTGGCCGCTCTCGCCAGCGGGTGCTGCCGCGCCGCCGCCGCCTGGCTGCCGCCCGCGCAGCTGTCGCACGTGGCGCGCGCGGCGCTGCTGCGGGCGCCGGGCCTGCCGTGCGACCAGGTGAGGCGCCGGTAGTGTAGCGGCAGTCGCTGCAGCCTGCCGGGCTCCGAGCTGGCCGCTCTCGCCAGCGGGTGCTGCCGCGCCGCCGCCGCCTGGCTGCCGCCCGCGCAGCTGTCGCACGTGGCGCGCGCGGCGCTGCTGCGGGCGCCGGGCCTGCCGTGCGACCAGGTGAGGCGCCGGTAGTGTAGCGGCAGTCGCTGCAGCCTGCCGGGCTCCGAGCTGGCCGCTCTCGCCAGCGGGTGCTGCCGCGCCGCCGCCGCCTGGCTGCCGCCCGCGCAGCTGTCGCACGTGGCGCGCGCGGCGCTGCTGCGGGCGCCGGGCCTGCCGTGCGACCAGGTGAGGCGCCGGTAGTGTAGCGGCAGTCGCTGCAGCCTGCCGGGCTCCGAGCTGGCCGCTCTCGCCAGCGGGTGCTGCCGCGCCGCCGCCGCCTGGCTGCCGCCCGCGCAGCTGTCGCACGTGGCGCGCGCGGCGCTGCTGCGGGCGCCGGGCCTGCCGTGCGACCAGGTGAGGCGCCGGTAGTGTAGCGGCAGTCGCTGCAGCCTGCGGGCCTCCGAGCTGGCCGCTCTCGCCAGCGGGTGCTGCCGCGCCGCCGCCGCCTGGCTGCCGCCCGCGCAGCTGTCGCACGTGGCGCGCGCGGCGCTGCTGCGGGCGCCGGGCCTGCCGTGCGACCAGGTGAGGCGCCGGTAGTGTAGCGGCAGTCGCTGCAGCCTGCCGGGCTCCGAGCTGGCCGCTCTCGCCAGCGGGTGCTGCCGCGCCGCCGCCGCCTGGCTGCCGCCCGCGCAGCTGTCGCACGTGGCGCGCGCGGCGCTGCTGCGGGCGCCGGGCCTGCCGTGCGACCAGGTGAGGCGCCGGTAGTGTGGCGGTAGTCGGTGCAGCCAGCTGTGGACTCTACGTCATCTAAATTATACTCTTCTTCTTCTTTTTTGATTATGTTGGCAATACACGTCGAGGTCGACTTGATTTGTGCCATTTTCAAGTATTTATGTGATACGAGTTACAAAATGAGATCAAGTAATGATATAATGAAGGATGATAGATGATACCCCTTCCCACGCTTTGAGTCTCAGTAAAGTTGTGGTGCCTTACTGAGACCTCCTATGGACAACTTGAGAGAACCAGAAGAATCACGATGCACTGTTTTGCTTCACTTGCCCACACTCATGCACGTTCACGAACCCTTCATGGTTAATATCCACCATTATTACACATTAATAGTCGCCCAAACACGAATTTGAGGAAATAAAACAAAACCGCTAACATGACGCTTCAGATTCCCGCCAAGAAGTCTAAATTATACTCTTTAAACCTGCACAGACTTATGTGGTACCAGAGACCACATGAGCAGATTATGAGCTAAAAGTACACACTAGCACGAGGGTAAGGTTTAGATTTTAGAAATGTTATCATCATCAGCCTAATAGTAGTCCACAACAGCTACACATAGGCCTTCCTCAGTCTTCGGCTTGTCGCATCTAGTTTCTGTAAGCGATTTCTGTAATTTCATTTTCTATCTGGTGATGGCGCCTGCCAACTTGTGAAAGCAATTAGGCAGTTCGATATTTTCAAGTTATTTATTTAAAATTTAATATCACAAAGGGACCAGTATTCAGAAATTTTGATAGCAAATACGATAGCCCAAATTTTTCTTCAATCATCTCGTCACTTTGAGCCCATATTACAAGCTATCAACTAGCCTGTTCTATTGCTATCATCACTAGGCTTGTTCTTACTCGGACACTGAACGGATCGCTCCGAACTAGTACAATCGGTCAAATGAACTAGTTCGGTCTTCTAGTACTATTAGTTCATGTTAGTACACTGATTCTATTAGGTAGATCGAACGAAAAAAGACTTTATTCCTATGTATCTATGGTCCAATATCGAAAAATACTCGCAACACAGTTACAGAGCCGTACCCATCTCACTCGCGTTCACATGTCACTAATCTCACGTCTCATTCTAGCACTATTAGTTCATTTTAGTACACCAATTTTTTTAATCAGATCGGACGAAAAACGTCTTTATTACTATCACCTTATAGTACAATGTCGCAAAATACTCGCAACACACTGACAGAGCCGAATCCATCTCGCTCGCGCGTGTTTGACACCAATTTCACGTCTCCTTCACACCTATTCATTCGTGATCAGCTGCACTAAAGTAAACTAAAAGACCGATTTGAACGACCAAGACGGAATAGTTCGTTCTCGTTCACCTAAAGGAATTGCTTCCTATTAACATAGTACATGTACTACAGAAGCCTAATCATCACCACCTTCCAGCTAGGCCACCTGCTCCGCGAGCTCGGCGTCATCTGGTGGGAGGTGCGCAGCGGCCTTAAAGGCCCCGACGATAGACACGCAGCGTATGCGCCGCACGTGGCTCAGTTACTGTCAGTGCTTCACAGGGCGTTCGTCGCTGCTGCGGTGCAACTAAGCTACGCGCCTGAGAGAGGTGAGCTATTTGCTATTTTTTAGAAATAATTATTTTGTTTTGAATATAGTTATCGCCTGCCAAAAATACCAAATTATCTTACGAGTACACTGGAACAATTTTTCGAATTATGTTCGGCTCGGCCTGTCAGACTACACATTTGTCGCAAAATATAACTACCCCTCATTACAACTACATTGGATGTTGCAATTTGAATTTGATGTGCAGGCGTCTGTGCCACTTTACATGGCATTAGAGATTTAATAAATTAAATATTATTTCATCTTTTTTTTGCATTAAAATAACAATCTATTATAGTAGTATTTATCCGTGACAACGCGAGCGTGATCAAGCCTCCTAGAAGCGTGGTATAACATCTGTGAGTTTGTATCCAGTGGCAGCACTAGCGTGGTCTAGCCTGCTAGAAGCATGGTATAACATCTGAGTTTGTATCCAGTGGCAGCACTAGCGTGGTCAAGCCTCCTAGAAGCATGGTATAACATCTGAGTTTGTATCCAGTGGCAGCACTAGCGTGGTCAAGCCTCCTAGAAGCATGGTATAACATCTGAGTTTGTATCCAGTGGCAGCACTAGCGTGGTCAAGCCTCCTAGAAGCATGGTATAACATCTGAGTTTGTATCCAGTGGCAGCACTAGCGTGGTCAAGCCTCCTAGAAGCATGGTATAACATCTCTGTCATTCTCTGTATTTGTATCCAGTGGCAGCACTAGCGTGGTCTAGCCTCTTAGAGCAGCGGTTCCCAAACTTATTTAGTCTACTGCCCACTTTGAGAATAAATTATTTTTAGCGCCCCCCATTTTTGTAGTCAAGAGTCGAGCTCATTCGGTGTCTAAGAGTCCTCCTAGTAGATGACGCCTCCCAAGCCTCTACACAACGTCCCGATTGTTTTTTCTGGGTTTCTTACCGCCTCCCTTTAAGCCTGAAGCGCCCACAAGGAGGCGTTATCGCCCACTTTGGGAAAGACTGTCCTAGAGGCATGGTATAATGTCTGAGTTTGTATCCAGTGGCAGCACTAGCGTGGTCGAGCCTGCTAGAGGCGTGGTCGGCGTGGGTGGTGCCGCACGCTGCCACGCCGCTGCTGCCATCCACCGGCGAGCGGGAGCACTACACGTGCATGCTGCGGGCCTTCCACGAAGCCGCGCTGGAGGTCATGACTGACTGTCCTGGTAAGTAAAGCCTAAAGTCAAGTATCGGTTGCGGTATATCACATGGCATTAAGCTCGCCTGTTGTACCACTGTATTTTTATGTGTGCAACAAAGATTTTAAATAAATAAATATATCGTCTCCATAGACACGGTAATACTATCTACAGGGTGGAAACGATAAGTGATCTCACTCGATTATTTCTAAACTATACAAGATATCGAAAAACTGGTTACTGATCCTGAAAGTGCTTGACGAGCTCTTTCAAACAGTACCAATAATAGGTTACAGAATAAATGGGAACTCTCCGAAAATTCAATGTTTCCAGCTTCCATACCTTTAGTAAAGTTACATAATATTAAAAACTACACAAGATATCGCAAAACTAGTTACTGATCCTAAAAGTGCTCCACGAGTTCTATCCAACGGTATCAACAATAGCTTACAGAATAAATTGGATATATCCAAAAATTCAATGTTTTCATCTTCCATACATTTAGTACTATCACAGTCATGGCACTCATCTCTTGATAATATGATAGCAAGTAAAGCCTAAAACTTATGTTTTCCACAAATAATTTTAAATAAGATGCAAGTTACGAGTTTATGTAACCGACTTTTTAAGTTTATTATTTAACAAAAAATAAATTACACTTTGTATGAGTCCTTGTTAACTCATACATTTATCTTGATAGTGAACAGGAAAACACTTGATGAAGCTTGATAGGTTTATTATTGATGTGTGCACACAGTGACAATTGAACGTGAACTAAACTAAAAATAATTAGCAATTAACATATAAGCAAGCGCCTACTTAATCTAAAGCGTTGACGCTGCAATGTTCGATGTAATCGTACACACTTCTAATATTGTGTGGTTGGCATACATTTAGTATGGAAGCTGGAAACAGAATTTTCGGATAGTTCCCGTTTATTCTGTAACCTATTATTGGTACCGTTTGAAAGAGCTCGTGAAGCACTTTCAGGATCAGTAACCAGTTTTTCAATATCTTGTATAGTTTAGAAATAATCGAGTGAGATCACTTATCGTTTCCACCCTGTATACAGTATTCCAACTCGGCCATATTTTTGAAATAAATGTCAACAGCCGCGCGGTACGTCACGGTATGACAACATGCGATAGGACTGCCCACCTACAGTACCCATTTTAATTATATCTGCCTACTTAGAATTTCTATCTAGTTTTGTGATTGTAATTTTTATTTATTTAGACAAACAAAATACTTTGTGAATGGAATAGGATAAAAATGCGTGTTCTTTTGCAATTAGTAGATTTAATAAAAAAAAACTACTAAAATATTTTTATTTTTCAACTGACGGCCGATGGGGCAGCAAGGTTCTGGAATGGAGGCCGCGTACCGGGAAACGCAGCGTGGGACGTCCGCCCACAAGGTGGACCGACGACATCGTAAAGGTAGCAGGGTCGCGCTGGACGCAGGCCGCTACCAATCGATCGACATGGAAAGCATTGGGGGAGGCCTATGTTCAGCAGTGGACGTCTGATGAAATGATGATGATTTGAAAGAAAGAAAGAAAGAAAGAAAGAAATGTGAAATGTGTGATGATGAATGGTGAAATGATGATGATTTGTTTTGCACAGGCACAGAAGAGCACCTCCTCTCCCAGATATTCGAGTGGGCGGTGCAGACGTGCGCGAGCGTGCACAGCGCGCCCAACCAAGAAAGCCGCGTGCAGGCGTCCGCTCTGCTGGCGGAGCTGGCGCGCGGGCCTTGGCGGAGCCACCAGTGGCTGCGGGCCAGCAGTCTGCAGGCCTTGCTGCAGGTTAGAAAGAAACATTGCAATGCACATCACAAAAGACAAAATATGTATATAAAAAAAGCAAACAAGACAGAGGTAACACAAAAAACATGCAATGGAAGCATACAGTGCGCGTATACATTTTAAATGTACAGTATTTTTATATTTCCCTTCGTTTGTACAGATACAAGCTAAGGTCGGAGGCTATGCCAGAAGTTGATATTCTACTTCTCGCTAAGCGACAATAACGAACCGCCCGTCTTGCGATTATCGCCCGCCACGTTTGCGGTCGATGATCGGCGGCTGTGTAACCGCGCAAATAACCGGTCCTATGAGTTTTGAAATAAAACCGCAATTTCACAACCGCCGCGGGCGCAGGTGAAAATAGCGCCGTGAGTTCTTAGCCTAATCAATGGTCTAAAATGGTCGACCGCCAATCGATCGCAAAGCGTGCGGGCGCAAACCGCAGCCTCTGCGATTCTACTATAGTCTGGTCCGTGAGCACGTAGAATTTTGTCCAATGACCCCTAGCTACCCATCCTTATCGCTCGGATAGCTAGGGGTCATTGGTGAAAATTCTACGTGCTCACGGACCGGGCTTTAGTTAAGTTACCCGCCGGTGCAGCGGGACCCGCATACAACCGCGCACAATGTGGGCGCGAACCGCGTCGTGAGTTGTGCATTAGTTTTTACATAGTTGAGCTAGTGCACAGCACACTAATTTAATAATTTATTTATATTATAGAAAACAAACAGTACATATGCAACAAATAAATAGATGGGGCAGTTAAGATCAAGTATGCCTTAGTTTTCACAAATAGAAGATTAATACAATAGAAAATGAATAAAATATAGCATTCAGTATAACAGTAGGATGAATTATGAGAAAGATAATGTATTATTGTTAGGTGTGCCACCTGGGCGACCGAGAGCTTAACGACTGGTGCGCGGCGGCGTGCGACGGGCTTCAAGCGTATACGTGGGCAGCTGGAGAGGCCGAGCTGGGTGCTCGCCTGCCGCTGTTACTACACCTGTTCACTGCTGGCGTCTTCCAGAACGACCGGGTGAGTGCTGCTACTGTACTACCATGGGTGTTATTCCGAAGCGAGTTACGGACAGCAGCTTCCAGTATATTTTCAACTGCAACGCGACTGGACGACGAACGAAATTCAGCTATTTGCACATATTTGTATCGCGGTGTCGCTTTGACTTGACACCTAGGTCAAACGAAGTTGTAACGTAAACGGAACGCAACTGCGTTTTCACGTACATTGTTTTAGTGAAAAAATAAGGTGTTCGGACTTTTAATGGAAAGTACTTAAATCCGTTGTTTCGTCTTTGTTTGCTCGTTAACTTTACCGCGATACCGAATTGCACACCTGCTGGAATGAAAACGGAGTGTAACTGTAGTGTAGACTAGAGATGAAACGCAAAGGAATTGGAGACATACAAATCAGCGCAATCGGGGCGCTGTCTTCTACGGCCCGCCGCTGTATAGCGTCACCATAGTACTAGTGGGCGGATGGAGAGGCCGAGCTGGGTGCTCGCCTGCCGCTGTTACTGCACCTGTTCACTGCTGGCATCTTCCAGAACGACCGAGTGAGTCAAAAATCAAAAAAAGCTTTACACTTGACAGAAAGATAAACAAGCAAGTAAGATGTAAGTACATACAAAGTGACAGCATACATCAAGACCGCCAGGGTTTGCCTCGAAACAGATTTTCAGCGGAGGCCCGTTGTCACGGCAACAGCCCTGGTATACCGAAGCGAGCAGTGGACAGCAGCTTCCAATATAGCACGTGAAGGGGCAGCTATTCTGCTTCCCGCTGCTGTATAGTGTCATCATAGTATAGATAGTTTCATCCACGAATATGCGCTCCACCACTTTTTGTTCGAGGGAAGCGCGGTTATAACAGCGTGGCAACTGGATAATTATCCAGTGCATGCGCACACTACAATAATGACGCTCGGATTGCTCGGATAAATCTCTCCGCACCCAGCGCTTAATTCGACCAAAATGTGTTAGGGTGCGTCTTTGTGAATGAAACGATCTATACTCATGTAACACTATGAGCTGAACGTCTGGCTTCAAGCGTATACATGGGCGGACGGGGAAGCCGAGCTGGGTGCTCGCCTGCCGCTGTTACTGCACCTGTTCACTGCTGGCATCTTCCAGAACGACCGGGTGAGTGCTGCTACTGTACTGTTACCATAGATGGAATAGAATTCGTTTCAGCCAAATGACGTCCACTGCTGGATAAAGGCCTCCCCCAAGGTTTTTCACAATGAACGGACTTGCGCTGCCCGCATCCAGACCTTTACCAGATCGTCGGTCCATCTGGTAGGAGGCCTGCCCACGCTACGTCTTCCAGCCCGTGGTCGCCACTCGAGGACTTTTCTGCCCCAGCGGCCATCGTTTACGAGCAATGTCAAGGTTTTGTATTAGATATTATTCCGAAGCAGCTATAGACAGCATCTTTCAATAGCTCGTGCGTCACCATAGTACTCGTGCAAAACTATGAGTTGGGCGACTGGTGCGCGTGGACGTTAATGCTAGCATCTTCCAGCACGGCCGGGTGAGTCAAAAATAAAAAAAACTTTGCACTTGACAGAAAGGTATACAAGTATGTAAGACATGAGTACATACAAAGCGACGAAGTCAGCATACATCAAGACCACCAGGGTTTGCCTCGAAATAGATTTTCAGCGGAGGCCCGTTGTCACGGCAACAGCCCTGGTATTCCGAAGCGAGCAGCAGAGGCAGCTGTCTTCTGCGGCCCGCTGCTGTATAGCGTCACCATAGTACTCGTGCAACACTATGAGCTGGGCGACTGGTGCGCGGCGGCGTGCGACGGGCTTCAAGCGTACACGTGGGCAGGCAGGGAGGCCGAGCTGGGTGCTCGCCTGCCGCTGTTACTGCACCTGTTCACTGCTGGCATCTTCCAGAACGACCGGGTGAGTAAAAAATCAAAAAAGCTTTGCACTTGACAGAAAGATAAAGAAGCAAGTAAGACGTAAGTACATACAAAGTGACGAAGTCAGCGTACATCAAGACCGCCAGGGTTTGCCTCGAAACAGATTTTCAGCGGAGGCCCGTTGTCACGGCAACAGCCCTGGTATTCCGAAGGTGTATTCCGAAGCGAGCAGTGGACAGCAGCTTCCAATATAGCACGTGCAGGGGCAGCTGTTCTGCGGCCCGCTGCTGTATAATGTCATATCATCTCGGATAAATCTCCCCGCATCCCGCGCTTCCTTCGACCAAAATGTGTTAGGGCGCGTCTTCGTGGATGAAACGATCTATACTCATGTAACACTATGAGCTGAACGTCTGGCTTCAAGCGTACACGTGGGCGGCTGGAGAGGCCGAGCTGGGTGCTCGCCTGCCGCTGTTACTGCACCTGTTCACTGCTGGCATCTTCCAGAACGACCGGGTGAGTGCTGCTACTGTACTGTTAACATAGATGGAATAGAATTCGTTTCAGCCAAATGACTTCGCGTGGACAAAAGCCTCCCCCAAGGTTTTTCACAAGGAACGGTCCTGCGCTGCCCGCATCCAGACTCTTCCCGCGACCTTTACCAGATCGTCGGTCCACCTGGTAGGAGGTACATACAAAGTGACGAAGTCAGCATACATCAAGACCACCAGGGTTTGCCAAAAGGCACCCGCTCATCCATCATACATCAAGACCGCCACGGTTTGCCTTGAAACAGATTTTCAGCGGAGGCCCGTTGTCACGGCAACAGCCCTGGTATTCCGAAGCGAGCAGTGGACAGCAGCTTCCAATATAGCACTTGCAGGGGCAGCTGTTCTGCGGCCCGCTGCTGTATAATGTCATCATAGTATAGATAGTTTCATCCACGAATATGCGCCCCACCACTTTTTGTTCGAGGGAAGCGCGGTTATAACAGCGTGGCAACTGGATAATTATCCAGTGCATGCGCACACTTATTGATGTGCCGTTCCCGAGAACGCTCTCTCAACTGAGAATATTCTCGGGAGCGTTCCCGGGAGCGTTCTTCTAAGTGAGAAAGGTTGAGAATCATGTTTATCAAATGGAAATAAACAAACTTTCTTAAGTAAAATAGTATTAAATTAAGTCAACAAATAAGTGTATATTAAACAATACACTCTATTTGCAGTGAAAGGCTATATTCTCAGTGTTCCCGAGAATATTCTCGGGAACTTTCTCGGCAATATTCTTGGCAACTGCACCTTTATTATTTTTTATTTTTTTCGTCGTGAAATGTCGTTTTAATGATATGTAAGATGACAGAAATTTCTTTTTACACGTAATTAAATAATGTAACTGTCCATTTTTTCGTTTTTAACACGCTCTTATTAGGTCGTCGTGTATGTAACTAACTATGTAATGGAATCTTAGAATCTGAATTACACGCACTTCTAAGTATTGTATCATCATGAAACTTGGCAATTATATTATGTAGATTAGAAATGACAATACAATATTGTGGTACCAGCTGGTCTGATGATGGGACTGGAAGGTGGCCAAAAAAACTCCTAAACGAAACGGCGGAATCACATCGAGTTTGGGTTCATTGGATGTCTTTTCGAGATCTTTAAGTACTAGATAATGTTCAGGGTCCTAATGATGGAGTCAGGAGGTAGCCATAGGAACTCCTAAACGAAACGGCGCAAACTCATCGAGTTTGGGTTCGTTGGATTTGTCTTTTCGAGCACTTTAATGCTAGATGTTGTCCAGGGTCCTGATGATTTTTGGCTTTTTAGTGCTGTTAGTAATTAAAAGCGTGTTATTAGTTTTTTAAACTATTCTTATTTGACATTAAGGGCATATTTCACAATCGCTTAGTAAGGGCCTGTTTTGCCACTTCTGGATAAGTTGTGGATAGCCTGTCTGACGGATCATTTGACACATTTTTATAGAAAATAAGTGCTAGCTAGATTGATCCGACACTTAGAAGAATGGTAATACTCCTCTTCACAAAAGGCGACAAAACCGTGTTGAAGAATTATAGACCCATTTCGCTTCTGAGCCATGTCTACAAGCTGTTTTCGATAGTCATTACGAATTGTCACGCTAGCAGGCTCGACAACTTTCAGCCCCCTGAACAAGCCAGTTTCCGAAAAGGCTTTAGTAACTACCATATACCATAATAATATACGCAACGGCAGATTATACGGAAGATCAAGGAGTATAATCAGCCACTTTGCGTTTGTGAACTATGAGAAAGCCTACGATTTGTTTGAAACATGGGCACTGCCCATTCAGTCTCTTCAACTGTGCCAAATTGACTATTGATACGTTAATTAAAGAGTTGAAAGGCTTGTACAAACACGCCACAGTGACAGTCCGTTTTAAGATCAGGACCCGAAACCTATCCAGTTGCAGCGAGGGGTGAGACAGGGAGACGTCGTCACCACCACCCTGGAAGATGTTTTCAAGCTTCTGGGCTGGAGCGGATTCAGCATAAATATCAACGGCGAGTACATCGCCCAGACATCAGACGATATCGTTGTCATGGCTGAGATCGTGGACGATCTAGGCACAATGCTCGATGGCCTCAACAGTCTCTCAACAAGTGGGTCTCAAAATGAACATGGACAAGATTTAAAAATCATGTCTAAAGACCGTGTTGCACCCACTCCTCTATAAGTTGGAGACTCTACACTCGAGGTTGTTGACAATAATGTATACCTGGGACAAACAGTCCAGTTAGGTAGGTCCAACTTCGAAAAAAAAAGTCAATAATCTAATCCAGCTCGGCTGGGCAGCCTTTGGGAAGCTTTACGATATTTTCAAGCGGCTTCTCCGTCGCGTCGCCACTCCGCTTTAAATCCACTTTGAATCCGCTTTGAATCCGCTTTGAATCCGCTTCGAATCCGCTTGCAATCCGCCAGGGTGGCAAGGGCCTTAAAACTTAGAGGCACACTGATGTTCAAATACCTTAGCCGAGTCCTAAAGCCGCGGTACGCGTTCGCCACGAAAAGAGTGAGCAAGACAGCAATATCCCACTCACACGTTTCATGCCTTGTTTATAACGACTAGTCTTAACGCCCAGTTAATAAAACATCGAAATATTACAGATAATATCACATATGAACAACAAAATTAAAATTAAAACTAAATGCATTCTATCGAGAACACTGAGAATATTCCCGGGAGCGTTCTCGGTTCTCGAGAATATTCTCACTGGGAATATTGCCGGGAACGAGAACTTTCTCAGCGGCACATCTCTACGCACACTACAATAATGACGCTCGGATTGCTCGGATAAATCTCTCCGCACCCAGCGCTTAATTCGACCAAAATGTGTTAGGGTGCGTCTTTGTGAATGAAACGATCTATACTCATGTAACACTATGAGCTGAACGTCTGGCTTCAAGCGTATACATGGGCGGACGGGGAAGCCGAGCTGGGTGCTCGCCTGCCGCTGTTACTGCACCTGTTCACTGCTGGCATCTTCCAGAACGACCGGGTGAGTGCTGCTACTGTACTGTTACCATAGATGGAATAGAATTCGTTTCAGCCAAATGACGTCCACTGCTGGATAAAGGCCTCCCCCAAGGTTTTTCACAATGAACGGACTTGCGCTGCCCGCATCCAGACCTTTACCAGATCGTCGGTCCATCTGGTAGGAGGCCTGCCCACGCTACGTCTTCCAGCCCGTGGTCGCCACTCGAGGACTTTTCTGCCCCAGCGGCCATCGTTTACGAGCAATGTCAAGGTTTTGTATTAGATATTATTCCGAAGCAGCTATAGACAGCATCTTTCAATAGCTCGTGCGTCACCATAGTACTCGTGCAAAACTATGAGTTGGGCGACTGGTGCGCGTGGACGTTAATGCTAGCATCTTCCAGCACGGCCGGGTGAGTCAAAAATAAAAAAAACTTTGCACTTGACAGAAAGGTATACAAGTATGTAAGACATGAGTACATACAAAGCGACGAAGTCAGCATACATCAAGACCACCAGGGTTTGCCTCGAAATAGATTTTCAGCGGAGGCCCGTTGTCACGGCAACAGCCCTGGTATTCCGAAGCGAGCAGCAGAGGCAGCTGTCTTCTGCAGCCCGCTGCTGTATAGCGTCACCATAGTACTCGTGCAACACTATGAGCTGGGCGACTGGTGCGCGGCGGCGTGCGACGGGCTTCAAGCGTACACGTGGGCAGGCAGGGAGGCCGAGCTGGGTGCTCGCCTGCCGCTGTTACTGCACCTGTTCACTGCTGGCATCTTCCAGAACGACCGGGTGAGTTGCGACCAGGTGAGGCGCCGGTAGTGTAGCGGCAGTCGCTGCAGCCTGCCGGGCTCCGAGCTGGCCGCTCTCGCCAGCGGGTGCTGCCGCGCCGCCGCCGCCTGGCTGCCGCCCGCGCAGCTGTCGCACGTGGCGCGCGCGGCGCTGCTGCGGGCGCCGGGCCTGCCGTGCGACCAGGTGAGGCGCCGGTAGTGTAGCGGCAGTCGCTGCAGCCTGCCGGGCTCCGAGCTGGCCGCTCTCGCCAGCGGGTGCTGCCGCGCCGCCGCCGCCTGGCTGCCGCCCGCGCAGCTGTCGCACGTGGCGCGCGCGGCGCTGCTGCGGGCGCCGGGCCTGCCGTGCGACCAGGTGAGGCGCCGGTAGTGTAGCGGCGGTCGGTGCAGCCAGCTGTGGACTCTACGTCATCTAAATTATACTCCTCTTCTTCTTTTTGATTATGTTGGCAATACACGTCGAGGTCGACTTGATTTGTGCCATTTTCAAGTATTTATGTGATACGAGTTACAAAATGAGATCAAGTAATGATATAATGAAGGATGATAGATGATACCCCTTCCCACCCTTTGAGTCTCAGTAAAGTTGTGGTGCTTTACTGAGACATCCTATGGACAACTTGAGAGAACCAGAAGAATCACGATGCACTATTTTGCTTCAATTGCCCACACTCATGCACGTTCACGAACACTTAATGGTTAATAATACACCATTATTACACATTAATAGTCGCCCAAACACGAATTTGAGGAAATAAAACAAAACCGCTAACATGACTCTTCAGATTCCCGCCAAGAAGTCTAAATTATACTCTTCAGACCTGCACAGACTTATGTGGGACCAGAGACCACATGAGCAGATTATGAGCTAAAAGTACACACTAGCAGAAGGGTAAGGTTTAGATTTTAGAAATGTTATCATCATCATCAGCCTAATAGTAGTCCACAACAGCTACATATAGGCATTCCTCAATCTTCGGCTTGTCGCATCTAGCTTCTGTAAGCGATTTCTAAAAAGTAATTTAATTTTCTTTCTGGTGATGGCGCTAGCCAACTTGTGAAAGCAATAAGGCAGTTCGATTTTTTCAAGTTATTTATTTAAAATTTAGTATCACAAAGGGACTTGTATTCAGAAATTTTGATAACAAATACGATAGCCCTAATTTTTCTTCAATCGTCTCGTCAGTTTAAACTCATATTATAGTCTAGTCTGTGAGCACGTAGAATTTTGTCCAATGACCCCAAGCTACCCATCATTATCGCTCGCGCGTAATTATATTGCTGTCGCGACTGTGCGACGGGCGCCCGCAGTGAGTGTGCGAGCGCGATAGCAACATAATTACGCGTCGTACTATCAACTAGCCTGTTCTATTGCTATCACCACCTTCCAGCTGGGCCACCTGCTCCGCGAGCTCGGCGTCATCTGGTGGGAGGTGCGCAGCGGCCTCAAAGGCCCCGACGATAGATACGCAGCGTATGCGCCGCACGTGGCACAGCTACTGTCAGTGCTTCACAGGGCGTTCGTCGCTGCTGCGGTGCAACTGAGCTACGCGCCTGAGAGAGGTGAGCTATTTGCTATTTTTTAGAAATATTTTTTTTTTGTTTTGAATATAGTTATCGCCTGCCAAAAATACTAAATCTTACGATTACACTGGAACAATTTTTCGAATTATGTTCGGCTCGGCCTGTCAGACTACACATTTGTCGCAAAATATAACTACCCCTCATTACAACTACATTGGATGTTGCAATTTGCATTTGATTTAATAAATAAAATATTATTTCATCTCAGTTTTTTGCATTAAAATAACAATTTATTATCTATCTATTACTAGCTGTGTACTCGCGGGACTTCGTACGCGTGAAAACTCGTTTTCGCAACATTTTTTTCTGCATTATTGCTCTGCTCCTATTGATCGTAGCGTGATGTTGTGTAGCCTATAGCCTTCCTCGATAAATGGGCTATCTAACACTGAAAGAATTTTTCAAATTGGACCAGTAGTTCCGGAGATTAGCGCGTTCAAGTAAACAAACAAACAAACTCTTCAGCTTTATAATATTAGTATAGATAATAATTTATCAGTAACGACGCGAGCGTGGTCTAGCCTCCTAGAAGCGTGGTATAATCTCTGTGTTTTTATCCAGTGGCAGCACTAGCGTGGTCGAGCCTGCTAGAGGCGTGGTGTTTTTATCCAGTGGCAGCACTAACGCGGTCTAGCCACCTAGAAGCATGGTATAATATCTGTGTTTGTATCCAGTGGCAGCACTAGCCTCTTAGAGCAGCGGTTCCCAAACTTATTTAGTCTACTGCCCACTTTGAGAATAAATTATTTTTAGCGCCCCCCATTTTTGTAGTCAAGAGTCGAGCTCATTCGGTGTCTAAGAGTCTTCCTAGTAGATGACGCCTCCCAAGCCTCTACACAACGTCCCGATTTTTTTTTCTGGGTCTCTTACCGCCCCCCTTTAAGCCTGCAGCGCCCACAAGGAGGCGTTATCGCCCACTTTGGGAAAGACTGTCCTAGAGGCATGGTATAATGTCTGAGTTTGTATCCAGTGGCAGCACTAGCGTGGTCTAGCCTCCTAGAAGCGTGGTCGGCGTGGGTGGTGCCGCACGCCGCGACGCCGCTGCTGCCATCCACCGGCGAGCGGGAGCACTACACGTGCATGCTGCGGGCCTTCCACGAAGCCGCGCTGGAGGTCATGGCTGACTGTCCTGGTAAGTAAAGCCTAAAGTCAAGTATCGGTTGCGGTCTATCGTCTCCATAGACACGGTAATACTATCTATACAGTATTCCAACTCGGCCATATTTTTGAAATAAATGTCAACAGCCGCGCGGTACGTCACGGTATGACAACATGCGATAGGACTGCCCACCTACAGTACCCATTTTAATTATATCTGCCTACTTAGAATTTCTATCTAGTTTTGTGATTGTAATTTTTATTTATTTAGACAAACAAAATACTTCGTGAATGGAATAGGATAAAAATGCGTGTTGTTTTGAAATTAGTAGATTTAATTAAAAAAAAAAAGTACTAAAATATTTTTATTTTTGAACTGACGGCCGATGGGGCAGCAAGGTTCTGGAATGGAGGCCGCGTACCGGGAAATGCAGCGTGAGACGTCCACCCACAAGGTGGGCCGATGACATCGTAAAGGTAGCAGGGTCGCGCTGGACGCAGGCCGCTACCAACCAGGCAACATCGAAAGCATTGGGGTGGGGGGCCTATGTTCAGCAGTGGACGTCCTATGGCTGAGATGATGATGATGATGATGACTTGCAAGGGATATTTGCCGATTTAGCTGCTCTTTAAAACTCAGCGATATGGTGTTTCAGAATCAGCGTCTCGTATAAAACTCACTGGCCGACTAGCGAATTCACTTACGCATGCGGCATGACGCGTCATTGTGCAGGCACAGTGCAGGTGTGAGTGTTGTGCGACGAAGTGCGGGGTGTCAAAACTTCGCTTGTTTTGCATCCATGTTGCATTCAATAGATATTTTGGTTTTTAATTTTTGGGGTAAAAAAAATCGAAAAAACCGAATTTCAAAGTCAAAATCCTGATTTTTTTATAGCCTCAAAATCCGGATTTTTCGGATATTTTCGAATTTCGAATAATCCGAATTGCAATCTCTAAGGGAGGCCTATATTCAGCAGTGGACGTCCTATGACTGAAATGATGATGATTTGTTTTGCGCAGGCACAGAAGAGCACCTCCTCTGCCAGATATTCGAGTGGGCGGTGCAGACGTGCGCGAGCGTGCATAGCGCGCCCAACCAAGAAAGCCGCGGGCAGGCGTCCGCTCTGCTGGCGGAGCTGGCGCGCGGCCCTTGGCGGAGCCACCAGTGGCTGCGGGCCAGCAGTCTGCAGGCCTTGCTGCAGGTTAGAAAGAAAGAAACATTGCAATGCACATCACAAAAGACAAAATAGGTATATAAAAAAAGCAAACAAGACAGAGGTAGTAACACAAAAAACAATGGAAGCATACAATGCGCGTATAAATTTTAAATGTACGGTATTTTTACATTTCCCTTCGTTTGTACAGATACAAGCTAAGGTCGGAGACTATGCCAGAAGTTGATATTCTACTTCTCGCTAAGCGACAATAACGAACCGCCCGTCTTGCGATTATCGCCCGCCACGTTTGCGGGCGATGATCGGCGGCTGCGTAACCGCGCAAATAACCGGTCCCATGAGTTTTGAAACCGTGAGTTTTGGAACCGCAATTCCACAACCACCGCGGGTGCGGGTGAAAATCGTGCCGTGAGTTCTTAGCCTTAGATCTAAAGAAAGCGGGAGGCGCGACTAGGGGTTAATGGGACTTAAAAATCTGTTCAGACTTCAGTATTTGATCTTCAAATCATACTAAATTTATCCAGTGTCTCATTCGCTTTATGGAGTCAACATCAGCCAGCCAACATCCTCGCGGTGTTTATTGCTTCCTTTTTGCGGCTCTGTATTTATTTTTTGTCCCTAGTCTGTTGCCTTCTTCTGACTGAATAATAATAATATTTAATTTACTTCAGACTTTCATCCATAGTTTGTAAGGATTAGTAACAATTTTATTTACATTATGTTAGTTGAGTTAGTGCACACCATAGATATAGAAAGATGCCAACTAATGCGTTGAGTTTGAAACTCAGTGTCGAAGTAGAAATTCACCGGCGTTTACCCGTGGTNGGCGGCGACCCCGCGCTGCGATCGCCGGCTTTTACCGTGGTCCCCCCGACATGTCCCCCTGGTGGATCCACGGGTAATTTATTTTACCCGTTGTCCCACCGTTCTGAACAGTGTTTGCCAGTGGGTCTACGGGTAATTTATTTTAACCATGGTCCCACCGCACTAAGTGGCAAACATTGCATGTCACCTATGTCTGGGATGAAATATCAAACGCCGAGAAGGATATGAGTGACTTTAACCCACATGTGTGATGTGAAGATAGTATAAAGATATTATAGTGCCGTACCTACCTATAATTATTTTCTATATTAATTATAGATTTTTTTATAATATTATAGATACCTAGGCTAGGTGACAAGCAATGTTTGCCACTTAGTGCGGTGGGACCATGGTTAAAATAAATTACCCGTAGACCCACTGGCAATCACTGTTCAGAACGGTGGGACAACGGGTAAAAAAAATTACCCGTGGACCCACCAGGGGGACATGTTGGGGGGACCACGGGTAAACGCCGAAATTCACACACACAAAGTAATCAAAATATGTGCTCATTATCCACTGCGGCATCAGTACTCAGCGTCCGAATAATCTTTTATAGTACTACGCAAGCAATGTAAACTGTTTACGTTATGACGTCGCTGCTGTCATCATTCCTGTCACGAGCAATGTGTTCTGTTTTTGGGCATATTGCTGCGACACCGGCCTGGCCCCGTCACATCTCCCTTTAGTTTCTGTGATCTGTGCACACTAATTTAATGTATTCCTTCGGTTTTTTATTGTTAGGTGTGCCACCTGCGCGACCGAGAGCTTAACGACTGGTGCGCGGCGGCGTGCGACGGGCTTCAAGCGAACACGTGGGCAGGCAGGGAGGCCGAGCTGGGTGCTCGCCTGCCGCTGTTACTGCACCTGTTCACTGCTGGCATCTTCCAGAACGACCAGGTGAGTGCCGCTATTGTACTACCATAGGTGTTATTCCGAAGCGAGTTACGGACAGCAGCTTCCAGTATATTTTCAACTGCAACGCGACTGGACTACGAACGAAATTCAGCTATTTGCACAAATTCGTATCGCGGTGTATGTCGCTTTGACTTGACACGTAGGTCAAACGAAGTTGTAACGTAAACGGAACGCAACTGCGTTTTCACGTACATTGTTTTAGTGAAAAAATAAGGTGTTCGGACTTTTAATGGAAAGTACTTAAATCCGTTGTTTCGTCTTTGTTTGCTCGTTACCTTTACCGCGATACCGAATTGCACACCTGCTGGAATGAAAACGGAGCGTAACTGGAGTGCAGACTAGAGTTGAAACACAAAGGAATTGGAGACATTACAAATCAGCGCAATCGGGGCGCTGTCTTCTACGGCCCGCTGCTGTATAGCGTCACCATAGTACTCGTGCAACACTATGAGCTGAGCGACTGGTCCGCGGCGGCGTGCGACGGGCTTCAAGCGAACACGTGGGCAGGCAGGGAAGCCGAGCTGGGTGCTCGCCTGCCGCTGTTACTGCACCTGTTCACTGCTGGCATCTTCCAGAACGACCGGGTGAGTGCTGCTACTGTACTACCATAGGTGTTATTCCGAAGCCAGTTACGGACAGCAGCTTCCAGTATATTTTCAACTGCAACGCGACTGGACTACGAACGAAATTCAGCTATTTGCACAAATTCGTATCGCGGTGTGGCTTTGACTTGACACCTAGGTCAAACGAAGTTGTGACGTAAACGGAACGCAACTGCGTTTTCACGTACATTGTTTTAGTGAAAAAATAAGGTGTTCGGACTTTTAATGGAAAGTACTTAAATCCGTTGTTTCGTCTTTGTTTGCTCGTTACCTTTACCGCGATACCGAATTGCACACCTGCTGGAATGAAAACGGAGCGTAACTGGAGTGCAGACTAGAGTTGAAACACAAAGGAATTGGAGACATTACAAATCAGCGCAATCGGGGCGCTGTCTTCTACGGCCCGCCGTTGTATAGCGTCACCATAGTACTCGTGCAACACTATGAGCTGGGCGACTGGTGCGCGGCGGCGTGCGACGGGCTTCAAGCGTATACATGGGCGGGCGGGGAAGCCGAGCTGGGCGCTCGCCTGCCGCTATTACTGCACTTGTTCACTGCTGGCATCTTTCAGAACGACCGGGTGAGTCAAAAATCAAAAAAGCTTTGCACTTGACAGAAAGATAAACAAGCAAGTAAGACGTAAGTACATACAAAGTGACAGCATACATCAAGACCGCCAGGGTTTGCCTCGGCAACAGCCCTGGTATTCCGAAGGTGTATTCCGAAGCGAGCAGCGGACAGCAGCTTCCTATATAGCACGTGCAGGGGCAGCTCTTCTGCGGCTCGCTGCTGTATAGTGTCATAGATAGTTTCATCCACGAAGATGCGCCCCACCACTTTTGGTCGAGAGAAGCGCGGTTATAACAGCGTGGCAACTGGATAATTATCCAGTGCATGCGCACACTACAATAATGACGCTCGGATTGCTCGGACAAATCTCCCCGCATCCCGCGCTTCCTTCGACCAAAATGTGTAAGGGCGCGTATTCGTGTATGAAACGATCTATACTCATGTAACACTATGAGCTGAGCGACTGGTGCGCGGCGGCGTGTGACGGGCTTCAAGCGAACACGTGGGCAGGCAGGGAGGCCGAGCTGGGTGCTCGCCTGCCGCTGTTACTGCACCTTTTCACTGCTGGCATCTTCCAGAACGACCGGGTGAGTGCTGCTACTGTACTGTTACCATAGATGGAATAGAATTCGTTTCAGCCGAATGACGTCCACTGCTGGACAAAGGCCTCCCCCAAGGTTTTTCACAATGAACGATCCTGCGCTGCCCGCATCCAGACTCTTCCCGCGACCTTTACCTGATCGTCGGTCCACCTGGTAGGAGGCCTGCCCACGCTACGTCTTCCAGCCCGTGGTCGCCACTCGAGGACTTTTCTGCCCCAGCGGCCATCGTCTACGAGCTATGTCAAGGTTTTGTATTAGGTGTTATTCCGAAGCAGCTACGGACAGCAGTTTTCAATATAGCACGTGCAGGGGCAGCTGTCTTCGGCCGTCCGCTGCTGTACAGTATCATCATAATAGTGCTCATACAACAATGCTATGTAAGCTGAGTGATTGATATGCGGCGGCGTGAAACGGCCTGAAAGCGAGGGTAGGTGGACCCGGCGAGTTTGCTACTGCTGTTTACTGCTGCAATCGTGTCAACGGAAATGGTTACGTGGGGCTGGCAGTGCCTTTATACTACTCGAGTATATGCAATCACTTCCGTGCAACAGACGAATTTATCACATACTTATCTATACTAATATTATAAATGCGAAAGTAACTCGTCTGTCTGTCTCTCTTTCACGCCTAAACCACTGAACCGATTTTGATGAAATTTGGCATAGATATAGTTTGAGTCCCGGGAAAGGACATTGGATAGTTTTTCCCGGTTTTTGAGACAGGGACGCGCGCGATTAAAGTTTTTCTGTGACAGATAAAATTCCACGCGGACGAAAGCTAGTTTTCCTTATACCTGATTTACTAAGCCTATTCACACATACAGGGAATTCCACTTATTTTCCTTTCCTTTGCGGGTAGGTGCTGGAAGAGGTGACGCGCCTGCCCTGGCAGCGGCTGCCGGAGCCCGCGCTGGAGGAGGCGCTGGAGCGCTTCTTCGCGCAGCACTACAGCCTGGCCGTGCCCTACCACGAGCTGCCGCAGTTTAGGTAATATAAGGAAAATCAGCTATTTGTCTATTAAATAGACTCTATTTCATTGAGTTGTGCATAGTTCTAATGACAGTGACTCAATAACGATAAAATATTGTAGTGTTTTGTGTGCCTTCTTGTTGTCCGGTTTCTATCGAATAACCAATCAGATTTCATTATTCAGGAAACCAGGAAATCTGATTGGTTAATCAAACACTTCTCCGCTCCGCCTTGGTGGAAACCGCGCCTAAGTATCGGCTCGCGAGGGAGACAGAGACAATAGACAGAGAACTAAGTCAAGTAACTTTTAAATAATTTTAATAAGTCAAGTGAAGGTCGTAGTCTCCAGTCTCGGTCGCTTGTCTCTGTGAATTGCCGCCTTTCCGTGCAAGGCTGGGTTTCACCATCTTACTATAATTTTAACAAACGTCACAAATCGGTCAAACTCTATACAAAAACACCGGTCATCGTTTTAGTTACTGTTAAAGTTAGATGGTGCAACTCAGCGTAACTGTATCGTGTTCTATTCTTTACCACAGGGTATTGCTTTACGCGGCGGAGCTACGCTGGCCGCCAGAGAGCCTCGGCAGCGTCAGCGTCAGCGGCTGCAGCCGACAGAAGCGCGGCCGGCTCGTGTCCACGTGGATGCGCAGTGCCAGCGCGCCCCCGCTGGCCCCCCACGTGGCCCCCCACACGCGCGCGCTGCTGGGGGCCATCAGTGTGGCAGGTCAGTGGCTCCACACAGCTTCATTAGTATCAGCGGCTGCAGCAGACAGAAGCGCGGCTGGCTCGTGTCCACGTGGGTGCGCAGCGCCAGCGCGCCCCCGCTGGCCCCCCACGTGGCCCCCCACACGCGCGCGCTGCTGGGGGCCATCGGTATGGCAGGTCAGTGGCTCCACACAGCTTCATTAGTATCAGCGGCTGCAGCCGACAGAAGCGCGGCCGGCTCGTGTCCACGTGGATGCGCAGCGCCAGCGCGCCCCCGCTGGCCCCCCACGTGGCCCCCCACACGCGCGCGCTGCTGGGGGCCATCAGCGTGGCAGGTCAGTGGCTCCACACCTCCATGGCTATAGTCTGGATGGGTAGCTTGGGGTCATTGGACAAAATTCTACGTGCTCACAGACCGGGCTTTAGCAGCGATCACTTCTGATGTTATCTTTATCATCATTTCTTTCAGCCACAGGACGTCCATACATAGGACGAACATAGGCCTCCCCCAATGATTTCCACATCACTGCGTTTTCCGGTACGTGGCCTCCACTCCAGAACCTAGCTGTCCCATCGGCCGTCAGTTCTGCGTACTATAATATGTGCCCTGCCCATTGCCACTTCAGCCTGGTAATCCTGATGTTAAGTCAGATGCAATCTAAGGTGGTACTTACATTTAAAGTAAAACCATTTATTCTGGTTCTGTTCATAATTATTGTTATTTTTAAGTGTACATGTTGTTATGTAACAATGTTGGTAGACCTAATAAATAAATAAATAAATTCTCGCTTTGAAGAAACCCGGATGAAAGGGTTCGTTCGGGAAAGATATCAGTAGGCAGCGAGAACTAGCTTAGCTGTTCGCACCTCGTATATTGTAATAAGGTTTAAATTCCAATGTATGATGTTCCAGCGCCTCACTTGTCAAGATCTGAGGGCGAAGTGGAAGAGCTGCTGAGTCGTGCGATGGTTATCATGTGCATCGAGTCCGCTGCCACCGCCGCGCTATCAGTGAGTTTCTTTTCATAGTTTTTACCACAGATTACAGAAACTAAAGGGAGATGTGACAAGGGGGCGAGGTCGGTGTGCAGCAATATGCCCAAAAACAGAACACATTGCTCGTGACAGCGATGATGACATCAGCGACGAATGTAAACAGCTTACATTGCTTGCGTAGTACTAAAGATTTGTAGCGTCTTACAGTTACAGGATGAGTGCCGACGATTTGTATGGGATAGTTAGTGTACGAAACCAAACCCAATGATAGTCGTAATAACACTGATTTATTTCACATAACACAATTATTTATAAAATGATAGAATAGCAGAAGTACGAACGTACGTGACGTATAAAAGTGTGCATAATTGCTATTTCTAAGTGACCTAGATTAGGTATGTCGTTGACATTAACATATGTGCGGTAACCCGTACATCCTGCCACTCTAAAAGAAGGACAAATTCAAAAATTGTATCATAAATGTAAAATAAAGTAACAAATTAAGAGTTCAATAATTCAATAAGTAACAATAAAAATGTAAACAATTTCAAATACAAATAACATAAGTTTAAATAACTTAAATATTTCATCACTGAACTACGTTAATAGAAGGGATGTCCAGTCGCACAGATCGTGGTCGGGTCCTCGGTGGTGTGGCCGCTGCCTGATCGACGCTGGCGACTGCTGTCATCGGAATTGAGTTCGCTTGAGTGCTTGAAGTCTCCATTTTGAGGGCTCCCTTGATTCTTCGCCATCGCATAACCATGAAGATGCACCCCGCGAT